>NC_092230.1:953546-1191046 GCF_036320965.1 Panulirus ornatus | reverse complement strand
CACGTGGTCGTACCGTCGTTTTCACGTAGTCGTACCGTCTTGCTCACGTGGTTGTACCGTCGTGTTCACGTGGACTCTTAAAGGTAGATGCTTTATAGGAAGAACGAAAGACCTGAGAATAAAGTGAATTCCACAGCTTTCCTGTTCGAGGGAAGGAGGAAGTATCACAACAGTCAATCCTCGCTTGGTTGATCTCTTCACAGCAACTATGGGAAGCAGCAGCCAGATGTGTGCCACGGGTTTAAGCCCTAATGACAGACACACGCAAACACTTCATGAGATCCGCCGCAGAAATGATGCGTGTAGAAAAGAGGTCATGAACATCAGTGGAGAGTGAAAAGTAGGGTTTAACATATGTGATGAGGCAGATAGATGGCTTTTGATTCCAATCCAGCTAAGAGATGTGGAGAGTATCCAGCTCAGGCATGTCAGCAATGTTCCATACTAGAGCTAATAAAACCTCTGTCGGTATAAAACAGCTGCTCACAAAAACAATGATTACGGCACCAGCACAACACTCTCAGCTTTCGGGAAGCAGACTTTGTGATGTAGATTACGTGGAGTATTCAGGGTAGAGTGAAGGATCATGTTATTATAGGGCGGAATTGTAATATTTTGAAATTCAAGAAAAGAGAACGATGAAGATTTAGCTACAGGTCCAAAAATAAAAGAAATAGGCAAAGAAGATCGAGTATTAGAGTGAGGAGGGAAGGGAAAGTGAGTTGCTAAAGTAAGATTTACTGAGAAGGAAGAAATTAGGTGATAATCCAGAACCCTAAGGAACGCCACTGTTGATAATAGAAGTCGCTCCGTCAACGACTGCTGCAGTGGATCGATTAGAGAGGGAACTGTGCATCAGGGAACTGAGAGAAGTAGAGAAACCAGAGGAAAAGCGCTTAAAAACCAAAGACTTGCAGCTCTCTGTCAGATCCTGTAGTGATGTCGAGGGCTACCTCAAAAAAAGAGGTTCACCAAAATCCCCGACAAAGGATGACCTGTACCTCAGGGACGAGGAGTCTCTGGCGGCAGGAGGTGACGGTGGTGGGGATGGTACAATAACTTCTTCCCGAAGTTTTGGATGAAGTCCAGGTGATGGTTGGGAAGAGCTTAGAGGGGCCTATGTGCCGACCGGCTCAAAACAAGGGATTGGTCAGTGTGTAAATGATGAAGGTTGTGTTGATGTTCTTGAGTTCAGGTACAGAGAGTCTAGGTATCTTGAGTCCACACAGAATTTAGTGGAAACTGTTGGAAGATTTGATGATGGCGCTGACGTGTTCCTTCCAGTTTTGTTGATCTTCTAAAGATACACCGGGAAGCTTGGTGGACTGAACAACCTGGAGGGGGTTGGGGCCTAGTGAGACAGTAGGGGTGGAACAGGGCTGTAAGCTTGGTGGACTGAACAACCTGGAGGGGGCTGGGGCCTAGTGAGGCAGTAGGGGGTGGGACAGGGCTGGGAACGAGGTTAATGTGTATGACCGCGGTCTTAATTTGGTTGATGGTGATGTGGTTGGCAGTGGTCCAGTTGTAGAGGCCGTAGAAGGTGTTCTGGTTATAAGGGTGAAGAGGCAAAGGGGACCTTACTATCGTGTAGGATCCCCGCAGGTGAGGGACTGTAAGGTGGAGATGACCCTCTGAAGCGAACAGCCTGACGACTGAGGAAGTCTGCAAGCCATGGAATGAGAGCCGTCCGTAGCCCAAGGTTGACGACTTTAATGATGATTATGTAATGGCTGACTTGGTCGAAAGCTTGAGTGAAGACAAAGAGGCCTTGTCTCTCTCTCTCTCTCTCTCTCTCTCTCTCTCTCTCTCTCTCTCTCTCTCTCTCTCTCTCTCTCTCTCTCTCTCTGTAGGTTGCAACAGATAAAGTTCTGACGAGGCAGTGGGCGGTATAGGAGGTCTTCGTATTACCTAACTACTAAGGGGTACCTGGAACTTGTGGTGCTTAATTAAGTCCAGTCAAACACAGGCTTTGGCAGAGCAGGCACGGGGACCCGGATGACGGCGGAGGGTCCTAACTCAGTGTGAGTAGTGTGTGCCCGAGGTGAGTGCAGTTAGTTCACGTTAATATCCTCTTAATTGTTGACTGGTGATGAACTGATTCTCTCTCTCTCTCTCTCTCTCTCTCTCTCTCTCTCTCTCTCTCTCTCTCTCTCTCTCTCTCTCTCTCTCTCTCTCTCTCTCTCTTTGCAAAGCGTTTTAATCTGAATATCTATGCTAAGTATGGCCAAAAAAAAAAAAATAAGGATTCATTACTTAATGTAGGCACTTCAAAAGCAGTGTTCCCATAACGTTGTGGGCAGCTGAAGAAGGCACAAGGGTTCTTACATTGGGTGAATTGATGATGTCACCGATTAGTCGTAGTAGCTGTAGTAGTAGTAGTAAGTAGTAGTAGTAGTAGTAGTAGTAGTAGTCATAGTAGTAGCAGTAGTAGTAGTAATAGTAATAGTAATAGTAATAGTGCAGTAGTAGCAGTAGTTGTAGTCGCAGTAGTAGTAGTAGTAGCAGTAATAGTGCAGTAGTAGCAGTAGTTGTAGTCGTAGTAGTAGTAGTAATAGTAGTAGTAGTAGTAGTAATAGTAATAGTGCGGTAGTAGCAGTAGTTGTAGTCGTAGTAGTAGTAGTAGTAGTAGTAGTAGTAGCAGTAATAGTGCGGTAGTAGCAGTAGTTGTAGTCGTAGTAGTAGTAGTAGTAGTAGTAGTAGCAGTAATAGTGCGGTAGTAGCAGTAGTTGTAGTCGTAGTAGTAGTAGTAGTAGTAATAGTAATAGTGCAGTAGTAGCAGTAGTTGTAGTCGTAGTAGTAGTAGCAGTAATAGTGCAGTAGTAGCAGTAGTTGTAGTCATAGCAGTAGTAGTAGTAGTAGCAGTAATAGTGCAGTAGTAGCAGTAGTTGTAGTCGTAGTAGTAGTAGCAGTAATAGCAGTAATAGTGCAGTAGTAGTAGTAATAGTCGCAGTAAACCAGGCAATATGATGAGGTCAAGATGAAATACAGAGGAGTGTGTGGGGCTTGGCTGTGGATGGTGAGCTCTAGTTTCAGTACATTAAACATGACAGCTAGAGTGTGGATGTGTGCTAATGAGGCCATCACTCGTGAGTTCCTGATGCCACCTCGCTTGGTAAGGGAAACGTAATTAGATATAAAGAGAAACGCTATTATTATTATTATTATTATTATTATTATTATTATTATTATTATTATTATTATTATTATAATAGCCCCTAAAGTGTTAGGACAGCTACAGCTGGTGTGGATAGCCAAACTTATCAAATGAGAATGATCCATAGGGGCGTCACTCCCATGAGGTTTTGCTGTGAAATGACAGATGCGTGTAAGATCCCCTGAACCTCTTAGCATTGTCTTCACGAGCTGCTGACAGCTTTCCTCCTCACACTCGTGGAAGGATGAGGGGTTGGGCTACGGGTCATGTGATATTATTGATCGCCTCCACGAACACAAGACATGGCCGCTTTTACATCACAAGGAAGATAATGGTTACCCTGTCTCACCCAAGTCACACACACACACACACACACACACACACACACACACACACACACACACATATATATAAACCTTGATGTGTCATAACTGGAGAATCACGGTTTAGTCAAACATTTCTCCATAATTCTGTCATAAGCGACGTTGCTCAGCACCGACCATGTCATATTAGAATATCCTTGCAGCGCAGAGATTATTTATATATATATATATATATATATATATATATATATATATATATATATATATATATATATATATATATATATATATATATTCATTATAATGTCAACTATCACTTGTTTTCATTACTTGGCTGAAACCGTGAGAGTTTGGAAGACTGTAGGTCAGAGGTCAAGGTCAAGAGGTGTGTCTGGCGGCACAAGTATACAACACACGTTTGAACAGTATCAAGATTGCATGAGTGTAGTGTACGAAGCTTTCTCCTTTTGTTCATCTTGGATATTATGACTCCACCGTGCGTCACCAACGTAAACATCAAACCTGGAATCTCATTCGTGATGCCATCAACGTTCTTTAAACTCTTGTGTGACGTAGAGATACAGTCGGATATACTGCTGTATGGAGAGATGGGGGACGGAAACAGACTCCTCCTCTGGGAAAGTTACCGTATCTCACGGATGGTTTCACTTTATTCCGATGTAAGGAAGAGTTAAACCTGAGATGCTCTCAAAGTTATAAAACGGAAGTTCATTTTTTTTTTGAGAATGGATCACACGTTTGCCTGTCCATATATCCTTGAGTAATTAGTGAAAAGACCCAATTCTGTTGGGATGTCGTAACACTTCATACTGTGTATAATTTCTTACTTATATAAAATGGAAATTCAAATCACCCATCACTATAACCCGGTCTCGTGCATCAAAACCACTAACACACTCATTCAGCTGCTCCCAAAACACTTGCCTCTCATGATCTTTCTTCTCATGCCCAGGTGATATGCACCAATAATCACCCATCTCTCTCCATCAACTTTCAGTTTTACCCATATTAATCGAGAATTTACTTTCTTACATTCTATCACATACTCCCACAACTCCTGTTTCAGGAGTACTGCTACTCCTTCCCTTGCTCTTGTCCTCTCACTAACCCCTGACTTTACTCCCAAGACATTCCCAAACCACTCTTCCCCTTTACCCTTGAGCTTCGTTTCACTCAGAGCCAAAACATCCAGGTTCCTTTCCTCAAACATACTACCTATCTCTCCTTTTTTCACATCTTGGTTACATCCACACACATTTAGGCACCCCAATCTGAGCCTTCGAGGAGGATGAGCACTCCCCGCGTGACTCCTTCTTCTGTTTCCTTCTTCTGTGGACGAATTGTTAAGTCTTCGTTCAAAGAGTGATACAAAGGAAATACCCTGACAACAGAGACAAGAATTTTGTTAGCAGTGCAAAGCGTAGTATACGCACACACACACACACACACACACACACACACACACACACACACACACACACACACACACACACACACACACACACATATATATATATATATATATATATATATATATATATATATATTATATACTGTGATGAGAAGTATAAGAAAGTAACTTCTCATCATGTAACAGCATTATAAACATATAGACCTGATAATAAATGGGATACAGAATATCGTCTGATATTTATTGTGACGTTGCTGTCTGTCGAAAAGAAATTATTAACTGTTTGATTAAGAAAAATGTGAGAACCAGTGGTTAACTGAACGTGTATATCTGAGCCATAATTTGATGGGGAAAGTATTTATGATAATGTGATGATTTCCAATCAGATTAGAATTCATAGTTAATGTATGCTATGCCGAAAAGATTATATATATATATATATATATATATATATATATATATATATATATATATATATATATATATATATATATATATATATATATATTGTATGTGTGTGTGTACTAAATCTGACTGTGATTTAGATGAAAAGTTCAAGAGAAACTTGAAGAAGCTAAGAGAGAGAGAGAGAGAGAGAGAGAGAGAGAGAGAGAGAGAGAGAGAGAGAGAGAGAGAGAGAGAGAGAGAGAGAGAGAATTTGGTACCTTGAAGGCATGACAGAGAATAGGAATACTACCGTGTGTACTAGGGAAAAAAAGGTGAGCGAAGATGGCAGTCCTTTGATGTTATTTTAAACCCAGGAGGAAAGACGTGCCTCCGTTTGTGTCTCACACGGAAGGGAAGTATTTTACGCTTACATAAAACTGAGGTAAAAATAAATATTTTATGTGCGTTTGAAAGACCTGAATGGATGTCTGAAGCGCTTATCATTAAAGGAAGAGATTCTGTTCACTACATCAACACTGACGGAAAATTAGACTTTTTCTTTTGGGATATTTAAGATGGAGATGGGAAGTGTGTGTGTGTGTGTGTGTGTGTGTGTTTACTTATTACATATGTACTGGAAGGGTGTTTCGCACTCGTGTGGTCCCGTACTTATACATTCTCAACTATTATACAAATTTTTTCATAAACCTCTGTACGTTCTCTATATTCTACCATGTCTTTTTACGTTTCATTCCATTCGTCTGTTGTTCATATAGTACAGGTATACTCCTCTAAATTCTTATTAACAAATCTCATGTCTTATTTTATGTTATGTCCTCTAGTTGTTCTATTCCTACGTCTCTCGAAGAACTCATCACTTGTCACCGTATATACATCATCAATCTGGATGTGATCAGGTCACCCCTCACTCTTTAGTCCTCCAGGGTGGGCAAATCTAAATCCTCCGGCCTCTCACTGTAACTCAGCTTTCTAAATCCCGGTACCATCTTTGTTGCTCTCCTCTTCACCTTATCTATTAGCTCTTTATGCATTTTCACGTGCGATAACTTAACCATCGTGGCCAAGCATCGCACCATCGTGGCCAAGCATCGCACCATCGTGGCCAAGCATCGCACCATCGTGGCCAAGCATCGCACCATCGTGGCCAAGCATCGCACCATCGTGGCCAAGCATCGCACCATCGTGGCCAAGCATCGCACCATCATGGCCAAGCATCGCACCATCGTGGCCAAGCATCGCACCATCGTGGCCAAGCATCGCACCATCGTGGCCAAGCATCGCACCATCGTGGCCAAGCATCGCACCATCGTGGCCAAGCATCGCACCATCGTGGCCAAGCATCGCATCATCATGGCCAAGCATCGCACCATCGTGGCCAAGCATCGCACCATCATGGCCAAGCATCGCATCATCATGGCCAAGCATCGCACCATCGTGGCCAAGCATCGCACCATCATGGCCAAGCATCGCATCATCATGGCCAAGCATCGCACCATCATGGCCAAGCATCGCACCATCATGGCCAAGCATCGCACCATCGTGGCCAAGCATCGCATGATTGTGGTTGAGGATCCTACCACTGAACTCTGGTTGGTTCTGAGAACACAGACGACGTATCGTGTCGTGTAGCAGCAGATGAATCTCCCTCATCAAACTACGAGGGCACCAGATGATCCCCCAGCCTCATGTACTCATCCATCCTATAATGGATGGATGGAAGTATAGCCATGTGACCTGGTCACACGATAGATATGTTAACGTTAATACCGTGTTACAGTAGCCCTAGTCTCCACTCTATAGATATGTTAACGTTAATACCATGTTACAGTAGCCCTAGTCTCCACTCTCTCCGTCATGTATTTATATTTGATAAATATTATCTACTTCATCTGCGTGTTCAGACGTATTTTCTGTTTCATTTCCACGTGGCCAAGTAGCATTATACAATACCATGTTGTCACAGTAAGGGATGAAAACATGTTTGGTGTCGAGGCGGGAAAATGTCTGGTGTGGTAAATTATTTACACACGTCAAACACGGATGAGTTGAACTGTTTGTACACGTCACTAACCTTGAAGGATTTATAAATTATTTATGTTTTACACAGACCACCTTTTATATATATATATACACGGTGTGTATGTAATGTTATCTGTCTACCTATGTTTTAAATGTCTTGTTAGGGATGTACTGATCAGAAAAATAGCGTACGTTCATATTTATATTTATTTCTGTTATCAGACAGACAAGACAGGAAACACACCGTGTCAGTTCTCTAATGACTGTAAAATTATACACATTTGGAGCACACAAATAGAATAAGCTCGTGACGGTACACGAATAGAATATGTTTGTGACATTATACCAATAGAAGAAGCTTCAGGCAGTGCACGTATAGAGTAAGCTGGAGATAGCATACGAATAGAATAAATTTGAGACAGTATACGAACAGAGTAAGCTTAAGGCAGTGCACGAATAGAGTAAGCTGGAGACAGTACCGGGATGGGATAAGTTTTAGGCAGCGCACGACTATGATAAACTAGAAGCAGGACGCGAATAGATTAAGCTTAAGATAGAACCAGAATATAAGATGATTCTGGCTGTGTCCTGCTTTGGGAAGTACCTACTGGCCTAGACAACCGTCCAGCTGTGTATGATAAGAGCAGGTCTGTCTAGTACTGCTAGAAGACCCAGCTCCTACTCGCTACTGATAAGGCTTATCTTTGTAGTGCCTCGGGACGCTTGGTGGCTCATTCTATACTTATTTAAGTAAATGTTTTACGGAGTGAGCCCTTGAGGAGAGTGGAGATGTGTTGGATAAGATCTATGAAGAAGGAAAATGCCAAAGAATTCTTTCATTGCTCGTAGCGGGATCAGAGTTGACGTTTTATGTGGTTTAGCAATCTAGCTCGTTAACTGCGCCCTGTAGTTGTCTTGTTAAAGTGATATAAACGTCAGTGGCCCACATCTCCTGAGCCAGCTACCGGCAAATGTATATTGACCTCCATGGCAGGTCTCAGCAACGCCTGCAGAATCGAGCAGAACCTTTCCTCCGAGATGTAACAGACCTGCCCGGCTGCATGGTGCACAACACATGCAGAACACCAGCATCAAACAGCCTGGTAGACCATGCTGTCATAAACCCAGTTGCAGACCGAACTGCGGGGATAGAGGACAGCCCTGCAACCTCCATTAGGTACACAAAAATGTGTTGTGCTGTGGTATTCTGTTGATGTGTTTTACCATGCTTTGTTAGTGTGTTTTACCATGCTTTGTTAGTATGTTGTACCATGCTTTGTTAGGGTGTTGTACCATGCTTTGTTAGTGTGTTGTACCATGCTTTGTTAGTGTGTTGTACCATGCTTTGTTAGTGTGTTGTACCATGTTTTGTTAGGGTGTTGTACCATGCTTTGTTAGGGTGTTGTACCATGCTTTGTTAGGGTGTTGTACCATGCTTTGTTAGTGTGTTGTGCCATGCTTTGTTAGTGTGTTGTACCATGTTTTGTTAGTGTGTTGTACCATGCTTTGTTAGTTTGTTGTACCATGCTTTGTTAGTGTGTTGTACCATGCTTTGTTAGTGTGTTTTACCATGCTTTGTTAGTGTGTTGTACCATGCTTTGTTAGTGTGTTGTACCATGCTTTGTTAGGGTGTTGTACCATGCTTTGTTAGTGTGTTGTACCATGCTTTGTTAGGGTGTTGTACCATGCTTTGTTAGGGTGTTGTAACATGCTTTGTTAGTGTGTTGTACCATGCTTTGTTAGTGTGTTGTACCATGCTTTGTTAGTGTGTTTTACCATGCTTTGTTAGTGTGTTGTGCCATGCTTTGTTAGTGTGTTGTACCATGCTTTGTTAGGGTGTTGTACCATGCTTTGTTAGGGTGTTGTACCATGCTTTGTTAGTGTATTGTACCATGCTTTGTTAGTGTGTTGTGCCATGCTTTGTTAGTGTGTTGTACCATGCTTTGTTAGGGTGTTGTACCATGCTTTGTTAGGGTGTTGTACCATGCTTTGTTAGGGTGTTGTACCATGCTTTGTTAGTGTGTTGTACCATGCTTTGTTAGTGTGTTGTACCATGCTTTGTTAGTATGTTGTACCATGCTTTGTTAGGGTGTTGTACCATTCTTTGTTAGTGTGTTGTACCATGCTTTGTTAGTGTGTTGTACCATGCTTTGTTAGTATGTTGTACCATGCTTTGTTAGTGTGTTGTACCATGCTTTGTTAGGGTGTTGAACCATGCTTTGTTAGGGTGTTGTACCATGCTTTGTGTGGGTGTTGAACCATGCTTTGTTAGTATGTTGCACCATGCTTTGTTAGTGTGTTGTACCATGCTTTGTTAGTATGTTGTACCATGCTTTGTTAGTATGTTGTACCATGCTTTGTCTGGGTGTTGTGCCATGCTTTGTTAGTGTATTGTACCATGCTTTGTTAGTGTGTTGTACCATGCTTTGTTAGTGTGTTGTACCATGCTTTGTTAGGGTGTTGTACCATGCTTTGTCTGGGTGTTGAACCATGCTTTGTTAGTGTGTTGTACCATGCTTTGTTAGTGTGTTGTGCCATGCTTTGTTAGGGTGTTGTACCATGCTTTGTTAGTGTGTTGTACCATGCTTTGTTAGTGTGTTGTACCATGCTTTGTTAGGGTGTTGAACCATGCTTTGTTAGTGTGTTGTACCATGCTTTGTTAGTGTGTTGTACCATGCTTTGTTAGTGTGTTGTACCATGCTTTGTTAGTGTGTTGTACCATGCTTTGTTAGTGTGTTGTACCATGCTTTGTTAGTGTGTTGTACCATGCTTTGTTAGTGTGTTGTACCATGCTTTGTTAGTGTGTTGTACCATGCTTTGTTAGTGTGTTGTACCATGCTTTGTTAGTGTGTTGTACCATGCTTTGTTAGTGTGTTGTACCATGCTTTGTTAGTGTGTTGTACCATGCTTTGTTAGTGTGTTGTACCATGCTTTGTTAGTGTGTTGTACCATGCTTTGTTAGTGTGTTGTACCATGCTTTGTTAGTGTGTTGTACCATGCTTTGTTAGTGTGTTGTACCATGCTTTGTTAGTGTGTTGTACCATGCTTTGTTAGTGTGTTGTACCATGCTTTGTTAGTGTGTTGTACCATGTTTTGTTAGTGTGTTGTACCATGTTTTGTCATCACGTCATTGTAAAGGTTCACTACTCATTTGTTCTCTGATTTGTTACCGTTCTATAAGTTTGTGTGTTTCGTCAGTTACGTCACCTGGTGTGTTGTAAAGCTCCGTCTGTTCCTCAAGTCCCTTGACCCATTCAGTTGAGTTACGTCACCTTTATTTGGAGTTACGTCTCTGACGTCACCTTACGAGCTGTTGGTTAGTGTTCCTTACGTGGCAGACTTTGCCATCCAGTCCCCCTGTTGCGTCACCTGGCGGGCTATGGATAGCGATACGTCACCCGCCGAGCGCTGAAGAACATCGATTGCGTCACACAGTATATTTGCGAGCTGCAGACGCCTACTGCGTCACCAGGTAAACTGGGAGTAACTTTGCGTCATCGTAGAAGCTGTTTATTGCATGTATTGCGTCGCCCTACGAGTGATAGCTAGGTACTTTTGCGTCATACGTTGAGGTGTGAGGAGAGCCCTTCTTGCCTCAAATGGTTAGGTAAGAGTAGCTCTTTTTTACATCAGTGAGTTAGCTGTCAGTAGCCCGCTCTGTGACCAGTTAGCTGTCAGTAGCCCGCTCTGTGACCAGTTAGTTGTAAGTAGCCCGCTCTGTGACCAGTTAGCTTTGAGTAGCCTTTGTTACTTCACTTAGTTAGCTTTTACGCAATGCCTGTTGTGGCAAGCGACTGTTCATGATAGCTTTGGTGTAACCTGTTGAGGTGAGCTATCGGCATCACCTGTTGTGTTCCCAGTACCCGCCTGCCTTGTCACTCACCGTGCTGTTAGTAGCGTCTGTTGTGCCATCTGTTGGCTTCCCATTAGACCTGTTTTGTCACCTCTTTAGTTCCTAGCGGCGCCCACTGCGTCACCTGTTGTGTCACCTTCCGTTCTTCAGTGAGAACTCATGTGTGTCAGATTGGTCGAGCTATTGTTGTCGCTGGCACAATAGGCACATGTATGGTACTGTGTGTTGACCTGTGACTTAATGAGTCCCAGTCTCATGTCCCTCGGCTGGGATGTGGCTAAAGTGCCCACTGATAACTGGCCCGTGGCTGGCGTGTGCCACAGGTGAAGAGACGTGTCTCATCACAGCAGGTAGAGAGGCCTGGACCATCATCAAATGTGTGTGTGTGTGTGTGTGTGTGTGTGTGTGTCTGTGTGTGTGTGTCTGTGTGTGTGTGTGTGTGTGTGTGTGTGTGTGTGTGTGTGTGTGTGTGTTTGTCTAAATCAGGTCCCCAATTCATCACCCAAACTCGAAGGAAGGATGAACAGCTGGGTGAACTGCTGGCCGACTTCCGCCCCAGGATTAGACCCTGTGCGGGCCCTGCCTCATGCATGACGTCATACTGCCGATGTCATCTTCCGTCAAGAATAAGATGTTTTTTTCAGATATTTTCATAAGCATTGTGAAGGAATTCATTTCTTTTCGATTTTCCATCTTACACGGGTTTTGTACACCTGTTAAGGTGATACAAATACAGAAGTACTCGATAAATCTTTGAAACCTAGATTTTTCATTTTACTCGTCAGGTGTAGGTATCCATTGTGTTTAAGACACACACACACACACACACACACACACACACACACACACACACACACACACACACACACACACATCCACCCCGTCCTTACCAATGCTGGTGATGACCTTTAGCAGAGACATATTGTTGTCCACGTCGCGTGGGTCATGATGGCCAGCCTGTTCGTCGTTACCTGGTGCAAGTCTGTTGATCTTTGACTTCGTCTGGCTGGATATTAAGCGTAAACCCATCCTTGATAACCCAACTATGACGAGACTCATATAAGATCCGGTCATCCGTATATTGTTGGGCGAGCTCCTCAGTCCGGTCCATCGTCTTATATCGTCTCTTTCCCGTGAACCGTCCGGGCCTCTTATCCGACCCGTATTTCTCATATACGTATTTCCTTTTTATCTATCCACCGTTCGGATCCCGGGTATCGTGTCTAGTAGGGGGTTCGAGCGTGTACACTCTGCTTAACAAGTTGAGAATCGATGGCTGTATGATGTGTGGTTGGCGTCCCAAACACATTGCTCCTGCTGCTGCTTGCAAGCAGCGCTGTGCCCCTGACCCGGTGTGACGTCAGGCCTGGCGGAGTGCTTGAGAAGTCAGATGAAACATGTATGTGGTGTTTACACTTGGAAGAAATGTTTGCCTGCAGCAAGAGCTTCTCCCGGAAGGCAATCGCTTGCTTCCGCGAATACCCAATTGCGTGGCTGAGTGATTCCGGGAATGCCTCTAGGTACGACTGTGTTGGGCTGTGAACACCCGACGAGCCCTATGATTACCTAGACCCGTGAATACGTGACTTCGCAAAACGAATCTCCTAACAACACCTGCTGTCGGATCCTTAATGCGAAGCTGATGTCAGACGTGACGCTGATGTCAGTGGTTGGCCACAAGAGATGCGTCACTGTTTTGTAAAGATAAGAGACATGACGTCGAGCTTAGAGACTCGTAATGTCCCTCACCTCTGCCTCGGGCGTTGGCTCTAGATGCCTTTAATACATTATTACGGGTCTCCTGTGCTCCTCATGCGACGGGACCCTGGCTGGCTGGGGTTGTAGCAATTGAGACGTGCAGCGAGGCAGGTCCCTCAGGCCGGGTCCGTGATGCCTGGAAATTGTCATGCAGATGAGGCAGCAATTATGCTGTTTCAGCTGCGCCGTTAGGACCCAGTTGACGGGTAATTGTCAGGAGCATTAATACTGACTGTCTGAATGGCCGCTAGTAACTGTAGCGACGAGGCAAGTAGCAGGACCTGGGAAGTGGCTCCAGAGAACCAACTGGCAGAAGCGAATGTCTCGCTTACCCCCGTTTCTGGCGGTTATGATCAGTCTATACTATAGGGCCTTAAAGTTAGGCAGTTTAGCTTTCTCACAACCCCCATTAGACATAGAACTTTAAAACCATCGTAAGGTATACGTAAGGTAAGGTCCCCAGACCCAGCTGTTGGGGTAGGAGACCTCCCAAACCACCGTAAGGTATACGGAAGGTAAGAAGACTTAACAAAATTGTCGTCTAGCGATTATTTTTACCTGCAGTCAAAAGTTTCTGCAAGAGGGATACATGAACCTTCGCCTACTTGTCCTCGACCGTGTACGCGGGGACCAGGGTTTGTTATGCTGTTGTTGGATCTCTTGCTGCTGTTGGTGCAGCTGTCGTTACAGCTGGCGGTGTTGTCCAGGGTTGCAGCGTCAGCGTTCCTTACACTTGCCACAACCTCTCTCCAGTATCATCATAACCTTCTCCACCATCGCCACCACACATTTCATCACCATGCACCATCACCATCCACCGTTGTCATCATCTTCCACTGTTACTTCCACAACCACCACCACCACCACAACCACTATCCTCTCTTGCTACAGCTTCAACCACCATCCGCTTCATCTATTTTAGTAGCCACAGCAAATAGCTTTGACCGCATTATCTGCCAAATAGGCTTTACCGAATTAGATTGAGGAAAAAAACGCCGTCGATGTTTCCAGCAACCGGCTGGAACCGTTTTAAATATTGCCCCAGTTGCAAGCAGGAGGGCATGTCATCCAGTTTCAATGTTGCTGGAGTATAATCCTCCTTTTATCACTCGTCACAGTGAAAGCAAACTGGAATCCAGTGAAAGAAACTCGAGTGTGTGAACGGGATTTAATGCAACGGGTCGTGTTACACTGGACTGATTTGCGCCAAGCCAGCCCATCTCCCGCACTGGCTCTGTTGCTTGTCGTAACCAATTGGTTTCATTTAGCGTTGCGGGCTATTGGCCCGCTATCCTCCCTGGCCGGCTGCTCGTCGCACGCCCTTCGCCTCTTGACGAGTTCCTGGCGGTGTAGATGGTGGGTGGTGGTGTTGGTGGTGATGGGTGTTGAAGGCGTGCCCTTCCTACTTGAGGAGAGATGCGTGGAACCAGCGACCCATCATGCAGTAGACCGATACGTTACACGACTCGTCCTCTTGGTAATGTGCTGTTCACCATACTTACTGCTTGACGGATCATCTTACCAAGGTACACACCTTGCTTGCATGCTTGCTTGCTTACCTTGCTTACTTAAATACCTTGACTGTTTGTATGATTCCCATACTTGTTTAACTTGTTACCTTCTCGTCTTTGCTTGTTTATCTTCTTATTTTCTTTGTTACTCTCTCATTAACTTACTTGTTTGGTTATCTTACTTCCAGGCTTTATTTCCTGGCCACCCTCTTCCCGGGCTTTATATCCTGGGGAGATGTACGAGGAGGTTAGGCAGGCACTGACAGTCACCCAACTCTCGTGGTCTCCCTTCATTCTCAAACCACGTCAGTCTCGACCTCGCCTCGCGTGGCAGTTGAGGCAGACGTAGATGGCGCATCTCCTGTGCATTTTGATGTTAGCAGCGATCAACCCACCTCACTTGGGCCCCCTTTTATGTGGTTACTACGTTTGTGTGTTACCGAGAGAGAGTTTGACAATCGAGTTGCCTCGGGGCTTAACCTTGTGTACCACGTCTTTACTAATAGTATACACACACACACACACACACACACACACACACACACACACACACACACACACACACACACACACACACACACACACCAGTTCAAGCCAGGTAACCATTTATGAACTTTCCATCAAAGGGAGGATAAACACCTGGGTTGGATGTGGGCCAGGATTCGAACCTATACGGGTCCGACCTCGGGCAGGTCGTGTATTTATGGTCAGTACCTGCGTCACGGAGGCTCCAGTTGCTGTGTGGCTCAAACAGGTTCCCTGGGCTCTGATTGGAATTCATGTGTGACAGAAGCCACACTGTCTGCTCTTGGTAAATAAATGGCCCCTAGAGAGAAAAAAAGGCAGAAGTAAGCGTTTATGATGAACATCACAGATCACATGACGTTCGGTCCTTGAGGCAGTAAAAACTCAGTTTTGATGAACACTGACCCTTGTACGAGGAGAGTACTGGACGTGGGTGTAACGTTATACCACCCACCTGTGTGTGTGTGTGTGTGTGTGTGTGTGTGTGTGTGTGTGTGTGTGTGTAGTAACGTGACGGATGTGTCACCTGTCATGTAAGAGATCAACCACGTATTTCCCTAAAAGGTGTAGTGTCATGTGTGACCGCCAGGGGTGTATGAGTGTCACCTAGCTGTTAATATCTTGGGAGGGATGCCGTCTATTTTCATTTGAGGTGTCAGGTGTCACCTTGCTGCTCCTGACTTGGGGGGAGGGGAGGGGGGGTCATTCTCGTCTGTGACAACCAGGAGTTTGTTCAGGTGTCACCCAGCTGCTGATGTCTGAGGGGTTTAGTGTCGTTTATGTTCACCAGGTGTGTCAAATATCAATTTGCTGCTCAAGCCTGGAGGTTAGTGTCGACTGTGACCGCCAAGGGTGTGTTAGGTGTCACCTAGCTGCTAGTATCTGAGGTCAGTGTCGTCTTTGAATGCCAGGGGTGTGTTGCGTGTCACCTAGCTGATAATATCAAGAGTTAGTGTTCTCTGTGACTGCCAGAGGTGTCACATGTCACCTAGTTGTTAATATCTGAGTGTTAGGGTCGTCTGTGACCGCTATGGATGTCACGTGTCACCTAGGTGATAATATCAAGACTCATCGCTGCCAGGGGCGTCAGGTGTCACCTAGCAGCTATAATCTGGGGATGGGGAGTGGTTAGTGTCGTCTTTGACCACCAGGGGTGTCAGGTGTCACTTAGCTGCTGATATGTAGGCATCAGAGGTACAAACGCGTGGCATATTAATCATCTGGCCCTTCGAGTCTGCAGAGCTGGAAGTTAAGGGTGAAAATCAATATATAAAGTAAGGAGTATTCCGCCCCTACCGTCCCTGACACCTGTGGGAAAGCAGCAAGACAGCTACAAGCAACAGCAGTAATTAATGAACCAATAATTGACTCGAGCAGATACTGTTAATGGTGGTCATATTTATCATTATTCAAATAACGTAAATAGTAACTACGTTATTGATATGATGATAATGATGATAGCAGGAACTCCGGGAATTAGAGAATATTAATGAGAGATTAGATCATCAATGATAACTGCAGTGATAAAGGTAATAGTGCTAATGACTTCAATAGTGACATATAAACAGTAATGATGATGATAATGTCAACCATATGTATGGATGGTAATACTGATCAAAGTAATAAAGACTCAGGTGGCGGTCAAGTCTGTAGTACAGTGTATGTAGACAGTTTCATTCTTCAAAACGAAAACGGGAAGACTGAAAATCAACACGCAATAAAGCTGTCAACCCCGTTAGTCTCTCGTTGATTCTGGAACTTGTAATCATAGCATTGGCTAGACACGCCAGCAAGCTTGGCTCCATATGGCGTTTTTTTTTTTTCTTTTTTTGTTCGATAGTTCTGACAACGGTGAGGAGCGAGTACTGTTATATTTTCTATCGTTTCTTTTTATTGATGTCATGTACGTTACGCGCCTGAGTTCATCATGACGTATCGTTCATGTTGGACCTCTTACCCACCCTGACGTGGGTGCTCATATTGTATTTTCTTTGTTTATGTCTGACATGTGCGAGATCATGACTTGTACGTTCAGCACGACAGTACGACCTATGAGCACGACGATACGACCCTTGATCACGACGGTACGACCCTTGATCACGACGGTACGACCCTTGATCACGACAGTACGACCCTTGTACATACGAACAAGTAGCCAAGTACAGAAGCCTCTTGCTACGGACGGTTCCATTGTCTTCACTCTGAACTCTGAACTTTTTTCCTTTCTTCGTATAACTTTCTTAGCAGCAAAAGGTGACACAAATAGATAATGATGTTCATTCTCGTGCAACGGTTTGACTTTACTTTTACAGTTAGTTGATCTATCGAGGAGCGAAACATGCAGCGTGTGTGTGTGTGTGTGTGTGATCATGATGATTAACCCTATTGACCACGACGGTACGAGTCTTGGGTATGTTGGCGTGGCCTTTCACCTGACCCTAGAGTGTTAAGGTCAGAAGCCAGACCATCACAACCCAGGAGCACAGCGCCGTGCCCTGAGCGCCTCAACATTGCAACATCCTCCTCCTGGTGATGAGCCAGACACATCAGCCCCGAGCTGTAGGGGACTGGAAATGCTCTCCGCTGACTGGATGGGGATCTTTTTCAGTCCATTCAAACGGAAGAAAAATATGTATATATTGTGTAGTGCGAGGTTTTGTTTCGATGGGACGTGAAATAAAAGAGCGCGCTGTGAAATATTTAGTCCCTGTATAATGGAAGCGTTCCATTTTCATCAGTGCTACAAAATGTATAGACATTGAAATGTAAAATAAATCTCCGGTGAGATAAGATTTGTTTTACGGTTCAGTGTTACTGTACAGCGCTCCAGTAGTGTTACACCGTGTAACTTCGTCGTTGTTCGGTTACGGTGCTTCTGGTTACCGTCTTCACTATAGGTGACCAAGATTCACCAGCGTAAGGTTGTGGTAGTGTGGGCGTTTAACGAGCCACCGACACCTGTGTTCCCCAGCAGGTAGCGTAGTGTAGGGAAGCGATGTGATGGACGCAGTCCACATAGGGTAATTGAGTAGTCGTATGAGTTGACATGTGTGGCGTGATGCAGTGGACTGGATTCGTGTGGTTTAATGAGAGACAGATTTGGGTGACGTATGTTTAATGGCTCCTTCGGCGTGGTTGCTCAACATGTCTGCTGATTTATAAGGCGTCAAGAAGCATCACCCCATTTAAGTAACTATGCTGTCCAGATGTAATCATATATAAGTAATTATGCTGCCCAAACGTTGTCATATGGAAATAACAATGCTGCCCAAACTTCATAATATCTATATGATTATGGTGCCCAAACTTCATCATATATGAGTACCTCTCCTGACCAAATGTCATAATATCTAACCTTATAACACTACTGCCCACACGTATCTATGTGACTATACTGCCCAGACGTATCTATGTAACTATACTGCCCAGACGTATCTATGTAACTATACTGCCCTAATGTTGCCATATTAAAGTAACTATGCTGGCCATACTCATACCTCCAGCAGTAGTGCACCACCAGGAACTGTCGTATCCCAGCAACACCTCTCTTACACACTGGAGGCGACAGCGCAAACCTAACGTAGGACAGAAACGAATCGTGCAGCGCACCTCCCCTGCATAAGCCGGTACGTGAGGCGACTGCCTGACACCACACTCTCCTGCCACAGCTGTGGTGTGGAGCAGCGGGGGGCTTCACCGCAGTCTGGTGGGCCACTGCTGATGCGTCCCACGTTGTTCTCCCCTTCCTCTCCAGCGTTTCTGCTTGAGGAGGGATGGTTGAGTCCTCCTCCTCTTCCTCCCCCTCCCCAGATCCACTGCTTGGGGTGTTTAGGTTGTCTTCCAAGAACGACTGCTTGGGATGAGCTCAGTCGTCTTATCGGACCAGGTGTTATGGGTCCTCTTTGTACCCCTGTTCTCTGTTTAGTGCTGAGGGAGCTGGCATCCTGTTCATGTCTGCCGCTTATGGAGATGTGTTCACCCCATTAAGGAGCTGCATCGTCACTTTGCATATCTTGCAATTGGGAAGGTGGGTTGTCCAACCCCACCCCTCCACATTTAGTGCCAGGGAGCTGCAGGCTGTTACTCTCGCCTGATATAGTGCTCAGAGGACTGGGTCTTCATGCTCACTAATATACGGAGTCTTTACCAAACCTCGTCCTCGAAGATGTCTCCCGCCGTGCCACACGCCTGATGCACGGGGCACCTGGTGGTTAGGGAAGGTGCATGTGGGAGATAGTGTCTCCCGCCACACGTAGTGCTGGTACGGATGGATCCCTCTCGTCCAGTCCAGTGTCTGTGTGGGAGAGCAGCGCACTGCTTGTGTTGGACCATGTTCCTGCCATACGTCCATATATATATATATATATATATATATATATATATATATATATATATATATATATATATATATATATATATATATATATATATATATATATATATATATATATGACTCTGCCTATGGTGCTCGTCCTGTCATTGGCGCTGTCGGTAATGCTGTACTTGTAACCTCTGGAGAGAGAGAGAGAGAGAGAGAGAGAGAGAGAGAGAGAGAGAGAGAGAGAGAGAGAGAGAGAGAGAGAGAGAGACTTTCCTTAGCAATCTTTTTCTTCTGTTTTGAGGAGGACTATATCTTTTTCAGTGATTTTAAGGCCAGACCACCTAGCTTAGACCATATATCTCTCCCTTCTCTCTCTCTCTCTCTCTCTCTCTCTCTCTCTCTCTCTCTCTCTCTCTCTCTCTCTCTCTCTCTCTCTCTCTCTCTCTCCCTCTCCCTCTCTCACCCCTCCCCCTGGAGTACACCGAGCCCACCACCTGCTCCAATAAAACATGTGGACAGATAACACAGTGCGAGCCGCAGAGGTCCGTCCGGCAGTTAGCACGGAACTAACGTGGCATCTACGCACGGAGGTCTTGCCTACATGTAGCCTGAGGTTCAGGCGGATATTGAGTTACTTAGTGTGTTGGTGGTGACTCCGTCCTCGCCTGCAGGCTGGCTGGGTAGCAGGTCTGGGGCGCCCCGCCGCCAGACCCAGGCTTCCCTATGGTAGTAACTTGGGGGTAATGTTGGGCAGGTCACGCTGCCCGTCTGCCTCACAGGATTCTCCCCAGACGTTGATACGTAGCCTCTCGTGCACTGTCGTCCCCACCATTATCTCCACCACTACCAAGACCATCATCGTCATCACTATCTTCACCACTGCCATGATCACCACCGCCACTAGGTCCACCACTAAAGCATCACTACTACTACCTCCATCACCACTACCACTACCACCACACATACCCCACTACGATACACCAGTTAATCCCATATTGTCCATCATCCTTACCTCTCTCCTCAGCAGTATCGTCCACGCCCTCACCGGCGTCGTCCATATGCAAAAGTACATAAAAGAATACGAACCTCTGCTCCATATGTGCTTTGAATACATGTACCAGACAAAGAGTTCCATGTTGTATGCTGCAGAAGCGCACAAAGGCATCCAAGCCTTCCTTTAACATGCTTCTTTCTTGAGACACTACCACACTGTAGGAGGCGATCGCCCAGCAAGGACAAGTACAGCTGCCCGTGATTACGTACGGAGGGAACATACTACACAGAGCCGTCCGTGCTTCACCAGAACCAGAATATATGTGGAGAGTTTAAGGAGAGACGGAAGGGGACCATTGGACCCACGCCAAGATGTGGCTTGTAATTTAGTGGGACGGCAATGAGGAAGGCTTGGTAAACATACGGAATAGACAGCACGAGAAGCGAAACAATGAGAGTTTTCTCTCTGATGTCAGGTCAGGGGTTGGCCCTGATGCCAGGTCACAGGGTTGGCCCTGATGCCAGGTCACGTGGTTGGCCCTGATGTCAGGTCAGGGGTTAGCCCTGATGCCAGGTCACGTGGTTGGCCCTGATGTCAGGTCAGGGGTTGTTCGTGAGGTGATGGGCAGTAGTGTTCCGGTACCACAGAATGTCTGGGCAGGAGGTAAGTGTAGGCATGCAGGCGTGTGAACGTGCTTTGGTTTGTGTAGAGAGAAAAACTGGCGACACAAGAGATGGTTGGGATTTTTGCCTTCCAATGAATGTGCAGAACTCCATTAAAAAAGCTTTAATTGCGCGTACTTAAAAGGCCATTACTTGTAGACGAGAGTCACAGCACGTTATAAACATCTTGATCCCAATACACAATAGATCTCTTTGCTAGCAACATCCAGACGAAGGAAAGTCAGTTGTAAGAGTCATGTGTATGACGGTCGAGGGCACAGAGGTGAGCCTCATAAACCTATCATTCTACGTCTGAGTGAAGGTGGCGGTCATGCCACTGTTCGTCATGTGTTGATGTAAATATGTAAACTGTCATGCAGTACATCATGACCAGTAGATCGTGCCAACCCGGCCATTACATGACCTCATCATTACCCAGCAGATAACCTAAACACAGAAGGTCCTGACGGTACCGTCCTGTAAGACGGTAACAGTTATGTGACACCTCTCTAATTAACCAGTGCCAAGGGTCTGTCTGTTTATGGACGCGTTACGCCGCCGTAACTGACCTGGAGACTGTGGTACATAACGATGGTTGATGATCTGTTGAAGACTTCCAAGTTATATATATGTTCTTCTGGAGAGAGAGAGAGAGAGAGAGAGAGAGAGAGAGAGAGAGAGAGAGAGAGAGAGAGAGAGAGAGAGAGAGAGAGAGAGAGAGAGAGAGATTATTAAAAGTAGATTAAAAGTTCAGTGTTCCTCACGAGGCATGACACAAGGTCTGGTTGTACATGAAACAGTACATGCGACGTGATGCAGTAAATCAACTAGCGGTGTGCAGGAACCAGGTTATGAAGATAAACGTTTCCAATTATGCTCTTTTTTCAGCTTTGCTGTTGTATGATGTGTTGCCTGTGGGTTTGTTTATTATGAACTGTTAGTTGAGGAGGAGAGCGTCAGGTGTGGGGCACCAGTCAGCAGACTGGGTCTCCGTGGAGGGATGTTGTGCCGTGCTGTGTACTACCCTCAGGATGGTTCTTAAGGCCATCTCTTGAGGGTCACGTCCCCGGACTGTCAGTGAGGGCCATGGCCCTGGACATGGACACCCCTGGTAGACTCATCAGCCCTGTCAGTTAGGGCCATTTTGTGACACCTCTGTCGGCTGGCGAGGCTTGTGGTGCTTTACCCCAGCCCAAGTTGGTACCCTTATGTCTTCTAGCCGGAGGAAGGGATGAACAGCTGGGTGAACTGCAACACCGCCGTCCGTCCGCTCCGGGGGTCGAACGGGTATCACTGAATGAGTAGTCAGTGACGCAAACCACTACACCACCTTTACGCTCCCCTAGACGACGACCTGGCACACTATTTACTGTCAACATCGACCTGTTGCTGTAAACTAGTTATGATACAGAATGAGGTGTTCTTAGTGTGACATGGAAGCATGTTATGCTAGCTGTCATCTTACTGCCCACCAGCCGACACTGTAATCTTACAGAGAACAGAATTCACCATACGAAGGTGGCGTCCTCTCACTGCTCATGACAGTCTCTATCCTGACTTCATGTAGACTTCATCCTGTCAGCTGCTCTGCTGACCTCCAACTAACCTGCCTATCCAGTCAGACAGTGACGGTAAATACTTTTTTTTTTTTTTTGGCTTACGTTAGCTGAGACGGCAGGAGGGACTGAATGTCCTTAACAACGCCGTCCCGTTAACCCTACGTATATATTGGAAGCTGTGCGGGTTCGACACCAGGCGGCCCGTGAATGCGTCACAGTCAGCAGCAGTAATCGCTACATTGAATCATTATATTCATATTGAGTCATCCTTATTAACAGCATTTAGTACCGTGGTTACGTTAGACTGAATCATTATAATGACGAGCCAGATTTAGTGTTAATATCTTAATAGTATTACTACCAGCTTAAAAGTGCACAACGAACTCTAATGACCCACAGAGGATTTATGAAAATATTCCCGGGAAAATGTTTGCATTATGACCCTTGATGTTCACGATATCAACACTTCTGTAGTGATGCCATGCACGAGGGGGTCCCCTCCTGTGATGGGCAAGAGAGACCGGATGACGTAGTTCTGTTGTATGATATTAAGTCATTGTTTACCTTGGTGAGTCGCAGAGTCGGGTTGTCAAAGATATACACTTGCCAACTACGATGATACCATCTGTTTATGATACTAAACTCTGTATGTAAGAGTATGTGATTTACAGTCCACCATTATATGTATATATATATATATATATATATATATATATATATATATATATATATATATATATATATATATATATATATATGACCTATGACCTGATTCCTCATGTCCAAGTCAGAGGCCAGGTCATTATATACTGAAGGGTACGGTGGGCAGACGAGCCCACATGACCAGTGGTTCCCCGTGTACTTGGCCAGTGTAACGAGCAGGTGTCACGTGTTCCCTGGACCCGTGGATGTCGAACACTTGTACTCCCCGTCCACCAGCAAGGCTGCAACATAGAGGCGTAGACGAAGGGAAATTAGGGACTGTATTTAAATTGCTGTTTTTCCCTGTAAATGGCGATATGTTCAATGCAGCAGGACCTTCATGTCTTTATTTAGGCTTTGAGTACGTTGAGGATATTTAGATTTGTGACGTCTTCTTAACGTGTAATTTTACTGTTACGTGACGTAGGTGTATCAAGAGGAACGGCTGTGTAGGGAAGTAGGGCCAGATAAGACACGGAGTTATCTGTCTTCAAACTTTACGGGTCTGCCTCTGCAGATAATGAGCCGACTTCCCCGGATCAAAAGGATATTATATCTCGTATATTTACCTTTTGCACACTGCGATGTGGTCGCGCTGGTGCAAACCAACATCCTCTGTCTGTGTGGGGTAAATGTTTACCTCATACGTTAGAAAAGAAAAAGTTATATTAGAGGCACCGGTAAACACTGGCACCTCGCTGGGGGATTGGCTTATGTCACGACGTCGGAGAAACGCTACCCAAACAGCGTATGTCTGGGAGGGAGGGGGGGGGGGTGAGCTGCCTTGAGAGTGGGACTAAGTCTTACATCACCGTCGGCACAAGTGTACCATCAAACATGACTCAACAGACACCAGTGGTCTTCTTATACACATTCCTCAGTGCACCCAGAACCTGAGTCCCCTGCCCCACCTGGTGCCTCAAGTTAGCCCACACGGTTACGTCAGCTGCCATAACCGCTTTCAAGTATAGATTATACGTATGATCATTATTCTTTGTTGGTTGATTAAGATATTCTTCTTGTATCTGAATTATCTGTCACTGAAATATGTGGAAGTAGAACACATTGGTTTTTAGTTTCGAGTTTTACTCAAGTTTCCTGGAATTTATATGGTCTCAGCTTTAGCTCTAGACGTTTGAGGATTACGTCAACCTTGTGAAGGTTCCACGAGATCAGATTAGGGGACTGCGTCAGCCACGGTAGCTACGAGACTTGGGTCTCTCTAGTACTGGCAGTGGCCATTGAAGAGCTCGTGTTCGCCCAGCTCGTAAAGAAGGCATTTGGGAACCTCGTCGGTTCATTTGATAAGCTCTTATTACAGAGCAGTTGAGCGGCAGGACGTATGTCCATGTTTGTATCCACTCCACACCAGCAGCACGACTGCACTGGGTGGAAGATGTCAGCCTGTTATTGCTGAAGCTTCCTAATGACTGATGACTCGCTGACGAAGTTTTAATTGGCTATGAAATATCTTGACCCAAGAGACATCCTCGGAATCCGTGCCACTCGCTCGTACCATCTCTGGCTGAGAGAGAGAGAGAGAGAGAGAGAGAGAGAGAGAGAGAGAGAGAGAGAGAGAGAGAGAGAGAGAGAATCATGTCCCGATTATTCATCGCTGCTGTGGTGATTTTCTTTATGTTATTCTCTGAATATTTGACCGAGCTGTAAGCCAGATGAGAGGCAATACTCTAGACGTGTATTTATGTAATGTACAGTGTAGGACCCACTGGCATATGGACCAGGAGGCAGAATGGGAACGTAGAAGTTGAATGAGAACTCAAGAGAGAGACTGAGGACCCAGGAGGTAGAATGAGGACGCTGAAGGCAAAAATGAGACCCCAGGAGGTAGAATAAGGACCTGTGAGATAGAATGAAAACCCGGGAGGTAGAGTGAGAACCCGGGAAGTAGAGTGAAGATGTTGACCTCCACAGTGCAGAGTGGCTGTGTGTGCAATACCTTGCGTTGTTAGGGAAGGAACAGAAACAGCAGTAGTGGTGTAGGTAGCAGTAGCAGGAACACACGTAGGGGAAGTAACATCAGCGGTGGAGTTGCTGTCATGAAGAACGCCAAAGGTGCCCTTAGATGTGCTGTTCAGCTTGTCAGAAACATCCTTGTGTCCCCACTTCGCTCTGACCCGGAATATTGCTACACACAGTCTGTCCGGTCAACCCATCTTGTATACAGTCCAAATGTCCTGTTCATCATCCCTCCTCCTCTTCCATGGCCGGTCTGTAGGTCATTTTGTACGTGTTGCCCAGTGCGACAACAGATCAGGAATCCTTCCTTCATCTATTCCTCCCAAATGTTCCAGTCACCTTTCTGAAGTTTTTCTAACCAGTCGAATCACATCAAAGTTCCTTTAGTGTTTTTTACTCTGAATTTAATCCACAAAAGAAGAGATTCGCCACCGGAGTTCTAAAGGTTACTGGGGCAATCTGCCTCCACATCACTGCTACACATGTTATAGAAACTAGTCAGTGAGGCCGGCCTGCCTTTACATCACCGCTCCAGAGTTCATAGAACTAATGAAGCCAACCTGATCTTTCATCACTGCTGCTAGAGCTGTAGTCGTAAGGTCCTCCTGCTTCTACATCCCCCTGAACACCAGCAGGTCAGTACAGAATAGTCGTCTAGTCTACTAGACCTGTCAACTGCCAGGGTCATTAAGGCGGTCGACGTTAAGCAACATCCACCAGTAGAACAATGTGTGAACACCTTCGTCAGCCGTTATGAGTAAATGTAGCAGCACATACAGTGCACCCTCGCTCTCGTGTAGTTCATTTGACAGGAAATTATGAGTAAATAATGAAAAATTCATTCATATTTGTTACAGGAAATAATTATGTAATAAAATATCAGAGAAATGAGTTGTATACAGGGAAGTCATTAGGCTTTATTGTTAGTCTGATAGTGTATAATTACACTGAGGATAACTACACAGTGATTAATAGAGCTTAAATAATCAGCAAATTTGGCTGCAAAGTAAGCGATTACATCTGATTCCAGATGCTCACGTGATTATCTATACGGGTTACTCACTCAAGATAACATGTAAATGATTGATCCTTTAATAGCAGTACATCAGCAGAGGAAGAACCAATGAACAGGTTCACAGGTGAGATGGAAGCCATTCCTGTACATGAAGTTGATGTTCCAGGTGTGGTTGTCCTCACATCCAGTGTGTACGTCTTATGACTTTATACCCGACAGATGGTTGCTTGTCGGATACTTCATGGATCGTGTTCCTTGAGTATCATAAAGTTTGTGGGGAAGATTGAGGTGTTGGTAACAGGATCCCGACCGAAAGCTGTCTTAATACCCACTTGTGGATGATGGATGGCTGCACAAGGTCACGCCCGCCCACACAATAGCAGCTACGTCTGATGAAATCATCATGGCTTATGTTCCCTAGTCCTCAGCCGTGGGGTCTTAATCATTTAACTGCTGAACAGCGTAACTGTGTACACTATGTGGCTAATGGCTCTCCTTCCTCGCGTGGCCAGTAATGTCTAATTATCTCTCACCGTGGCCACGACCTCACTGACCTGCCTGGTGAAGATGTGGGGCATCAGGGGAGGGGTCAATTCACTGCGTTCCTCCCAGTCACCTACGCCTGGCCAGGTGGGGCAGTGGGCGCGGCACTGACCAGACCCACCCGCTTGATGTCCTCGCCTCTTGTCGTTGTGTAAAACGGGCGTCACTCGAACATGGTGTGACGCTTGGCGCACGCAACTGGACAGGGTAGGAGGGACGCATGCAGTTTACCCACTTCCTCCCATGCTCACTTTTTAAGAGGTAGTGTAGTGAGGTGTGAGCCACAGGGGTAGTAGATAATTAGACATAACTGGGCACGCGAGAAGGAGAGACATTAGCCAAGAGAGTGCACTTTGGGGGAGCAGTGGCCGGGCAAGTGACTACTGGGAGACCATTCTCTGGGGTAAGTGCCTACTGGGGAAACATTGGTTGGGGGAGTGACTACGAGGGAACCATTAGCTGGGGGAGTTGCTACCGGGGCACCATTGGCTGGGGGATTGCCTATTAGAGGACCACCTGTTCATGAGCCTTGCTGCTCATGAAGAGCGAGGTAGAACTTGTTCGTTACAAAAGTGAGAGTGTGTGTTGAATTACATATGGTTATCCACGCACTCTTCCCTTCACACACCCCTAGTCGTGCAGTATGAGGCTCTGATAATTATTCTTGGTCACCGTTAAAAGATTCGCTGTTTATCAACACCTTGAACACGGCTTTACGACTCTTGAGCACGAATGTGCGATCCATGAACACGACTTTACGACCCTTAAGCACGAATGTGCGATCCATAAGCACGACTTTACGACCCTTGAGCACGGATTTACGAGCCATGAGCACGACGTTACGACCCTTGAGTATGAAGGGATGGCTTTTCACCTGATCCTTAATGGTTAACGATTCTGTGAACATCTTGGGATGTATGCCTCCCGGATGCTGGTAAAAAGGAACGGTGAGCTAATGTTGGGTTACGTTACCAAAGTGAGTTGTGTCAACAGTGGTCGGGTGCAGGAGGAACATAATGCTGCACTAGTGGCTGGATTTCAGGTCGTAAGCCGTTTGTTTGAATGCCTTAAATAGATTGCTGTATTGTGATGTTAAACGTCCATAACTGTAGTTATAATTCAATGTAGAGTTTTATATATATATATATATATATATATATATATATATATATATATATATATATATATATATATATATATATATATATATATATCCATAGTTCTAGTTAGGAGCTAGGATTATTGGTGCCTTATTCAATTACCCCGGCAGACTGGGGGTGGGAGGGGGGAAGCCTGTGTATTCTTGTTGTATATTTTGGTTTGGTGAAGGATATTCACTAAGCTAAGGTAAACAATGTTCACTATGTACATTGATTGAGACTCCCTGGTTGTTTTGAGGCTTTAAGGGAATTATGGTTGTGCCATGTTTGTATTGTGGTCCACATCTGGGATTTGTGTGGTGTGTATGATCGTTGTCTTCAAGTCTCTGCCATACTTTCTCTTCCGTATGAACCGATTGGTTTGATTTGTAATTGTTCGTGCTGTTATACGCTGTTTTTAATGCAATGGTATTTCTGATTTGTGACGAATCGTTGAGCCATATTTTGCATCCTCTGTAACTCCAACATGCGTGATTTGGGTGCGAGGAACGCTGGTATAAGTGAGTAGGTCAGGTCAGGTCAGATGTTATCATGACCTTGGCTAGGTGTACTGTAAGTTTGGTTCTCTAGAAATGCTAGAATCTGTACATACGGGTCAAGCTGCTTTTACCTATACGAATCACTTGTTGATGTCGCCTCCTATCAAACAGGTCAGGGAGATTAGTCATGTTGTCAGACAGATAGCGCATAAGAAAAGATATCAAGGCTTGTGTTGATGTGTGTGACGTCTGGTGTTGATGTGTGTGACGTCTGGTGTTGATGTGTGTGACGTCTGGTGTTGATGTGTGTGACGTCTGGTGTTGATGCATAACTTACATGTGTTCGTTGGTCGTCAGTAAGACCAATATGTGGAGGACGGACGAGGAAGCTGGTGTGGTCCAGGAGTTTTATCACGAGATAACAGAGATGGCCATTTGGGCTGACCTGTTTGACGGGGTGTGAAGGGGGCGCCGTGTGTGTGTGTGTGTGTGTGTGTGTGTGCAGGTGGGGAACACCAGGATGCTGAGCCGCTGGAGGACTCATGGCCAAGTTGGAGTAGTGTGACGACCTGCCATGACGTTTTCATGTCCACCTCCACGTGTCACACTAGTACCTGGTCCACCTCCACGTGTCACACTAGTACCTGGTCCACCTCCACGTGTCACATTAGTACCTGGTCCACCTCCACGTGTCACACTAGTACCTGGTCCACCTCCACGTGTCACACTAGTACCTGGTCCACCTCCACGTGTCACACTAGTACCTGGTCCACCTCCACGTGTCACACTAGTACCTGGTCCACCTCCACGTGTCACACTAGTACCTGGTCCACCTCCACGTGTCACACTAGTACCTGGTCCACCTCCACGTGTCACACTAGTACCTGGTCCACCTCCACGTGTCACACTAGTACATTTGTTGTTCATTGTCGTCCGCCATGATTGACAGTGAGGCTCAGTATGCACCTCGTCCAGTTTCCTCGTCATTTTCTCCACATCACAGGAGACAGATCCTGAGGTAGTTAAGAATGGTGTATGTTGCGTGTAGTTGAGTGGGCGAACCAATGTTGTTGACCCGTCTGACTGGGACGGGGCAAGAGGGTCACGGGTGGCACGGGGTGGGTCAGGGTGGGCGATGGGTGGGTAGCACGGGGTAGGTCAGGTTGGGCGGTGGGTGGGTAACACGGGGTGGGTCAGGGTGGTCGATGGGTGGATAGCACGGGGTAGGTCAGGTTGGGCGGTGGGTGGGTAACACGGGGTAGGTCAAGGAGGGTAGCACGGTGTAGGTCAGGGTGGGTAACACGGGGTAGGTCAGGGTGGGTAGCACGGGGTAGGTCAGGGTGGGTAACACGGGGTAGGTCAGGGTGGGTAACACGGGATAGGTCAGGGTGGGTAGCATGGGGCAGGTCAGGGTGGGCAGCATGAGGCAGGTCAGGGTGGGCAGCATGAGGCAGGTCAGGGTGGGCAGCATGAGGCAGGTCAGGGTGGGCAGCATGAGGCAGGTCAGGGTGGGCAGCATGAGGCAGGTCAGGGTGGGCAGCGATCGATCCCATCAGCAGTAAAGTTGGTGCGCGGGTTTGTTTATTTATTGGATGCTGTGTGACTTTTCCCAGGACAGTCGCCGTTTAAAGACGACCAGACGCCGCCCACATAGTGCCTTGCTGACTACACCTGTGTGACCGCCTGCCCTGCACAGTGGGCGTGGTTGTTGGAGGCCCTGTGTGACCGCCTGCCCTGCACAGTGGGCGGCGGGAAGGGTGGGGGAAGAATAGTGGTTTGTTGGAGGCGGTAGGATGGAAACTGGTTGTTGCTTGTTGAAGGTGGTAGGTTGGAGGAAGGTTTGTGGCTAGATATCATGTTTGTATATTTCCTTGGCTTCACTTTCTTAAAATATGTTGTTTTGATAATGTCATTCCCGGAACACAGGAGGACGACCTCTGGGCACGACAATACGACCCTTGATGGCCTGGTCCTCATATGTAAAGGTCGTACGTTCGTGCTCAGGTGCCTTACTGTCGTGCTTAAAGATCGGACTGTTATGCTCAAACGTCGTGCCATCGTGCCCAAGGGTCGTACCGAAAGCCCGAAGATCGTATCGTCGTGCACAAGGGTCGTGCCCGGTGTGCAGCGCCCCACGCCTCAGTAGTGCGAGTCGTCATTCAGGTTGGGCAGGCACCTCACGCCTCAGTAAATATTACCATAATTTCCATATTTATTGTGTATCATGATATCGCTTTGCGTCACAGCATAACACCAGATAGATTGACCTGACCTTCATGGATATCGGGCCTGTTGTTGCCTGTGATATCATCCCACGCAGATTTGATGGTGAACTTTAAGTTGCGTGTTTGGTCGAATTGTTGTTATGGTCATGCTTCTTGTTTCACCACAATCGGACACTTTATTGTGATGTCAGGTGGTGTTGTGTTGGATTTCTGATGTTGTAATGTCAGCTGCTGGCTTGATGCCAGGTGTTGTGAGGATACGCGAGTAAATAACATCAGATGTTATTGTGATGTTTGGTCTCATGCATCATGTGGGGTCGTAATGTTAAGGTATGATGTACCATGGTATTGTGATGTTAGCTACTGCGACAAGTTATGATGTCATCATAATGCTGTGGAGTAGTCTTCTTACAGCTCCCAGTCGCCCGCACCACAATTTACGAGTTTCGCCGGCCAGTGTCGTTGTGTTCCCCATGATGCCACACACCTTCGCTCATATCGAGTTCCTGTATGGAGCTGAATGTTTCAGTGGCCTTGGTAATGGGCCAGGGAAAAATAATTGATAGCACCCTTGTGTTAAAAGTCATTTCAGGTAATTTTCTTCAATAATTTTAGGTGTTTAGGATAAAATTTTCAGATTGTAGGATAATTTTGAAGGTCGTAAAAGAAGCTATTTTTCAGTTAAAGATTTACATGAGAATGCTTCCATTTATCAGATTTCTTATGTTTGAGTGAATCATTCTATTTATGGCTAGTAGGTCACGTGCATATCATGATTCACGTCCATATTAAGGTTTATATTAACTGTAAAGCCGGATCTCGGTAGTCCTGAGCGTCGGAGACACAGACGGGGTTGTGACACGGTCCTCCTTGCGAGGCCGTGGAGGATGCCCATCACATACAGTCTTACAGCAGCAGGTGAGAAGCCCTCAGGTACTGAGTGAGGAATAGTGTACAAAATATACTTATTGTTTCTGTTGTCCTGCCAACGGTGGTCAGAGTGCCGGCGGCGGTGGCCATTCCCACACCGATCACCTCTCTGTCCACATCGAACCAGATCTTCGCCTGATAGTTTTCTGTACGGCTTCCATAGGAGGTGGCGATTTCTTAGAGATGTCATGGGTGTGCATGTTGTATGTGGCCCTGCTGGTGTTCATGACACCTAGACTTTCCAATCTCATTGTTATTCTTCGACATCGCCGAGCAGTCCCCCACTTCGAAGATGTGGAGGACTTTGAAACTGTTTCCGGCACGCTTTTCCCTCCACGTCTCCAGAATTTTGATGGGTTGTTGCACCTCGCCGGTGCGTGAGAGGCAGTAAGATGGCCTGCGACCTCATCCGGAAACCAACAATGACATCATCCGGCCGTTTCTTGGCAATGTTGTATACAGGATGACCCATACGTTGCCCTGTTGTTCCGTTTGATGTACAGATTTGCTCTGCTTTTCCGCCGACTTGTTTATAGCTATATGCCATCCCTTCACATGTTTGTATGTTGACTCAAGTCTTGGCTTCATAGTGTGCCTGAAGAGCAGTCGACTTTCTTCTTCATGCACGTCGCTTCAGTGCGAGGCCATTTCTTGCATCCGTTAACTGCTCTAAAAGTAATTTCCCGACCCCTGTCCACAAGCTGTTTGACATTTATCTTGCAGCTTGGCTTTGTCTTCACTCAGATGCTGAGGACTCTGCCTTTACATCTCGTGATGGAACATCTGTATCAGTCATTTTTTCCCTGACTGTTTGTATGCTTTTCCTTCTGAGTTTCCCGCTTGCGTCCTCCTTGACAGAACCGGGTTTGATGCGCCCATCAAACAAGGCCAGAGTGAGTTCCCTGACATTGAAAACGCCCATTACCGCATCTCAATCAATAGTTATACAAATGTGTCTCGTTTGAGCTGATATTTCTCAAGCCACATCTGCCGTTATCGCGCTGAGTGTTATCTTTGGAGCTGTGGTCATCAAACTCAAAGTTTACTAGATGGTGATAAGGGAAGTAGAGGAAGGTATTATGCAAATCCTCATTAGTATCTCTTCTCTCAACCAGCTGTTGTAGGATCAAGAATCCCATAGAGCAAGTTCTTGTCGTATTTGATGGTTTTAATCATACTAACTGGCATTTGTTTTACACATATGAAGAAGTGCATGAACCGTTCCGAGTCAATGACCCGTAATATTTATTAATTCGCTTTTTAGTTAACTTCATATCAGCAGTTACTGTTGTATATATGACTAACACACTTGTGTCATCCCTACCACCTCCATCACCACTATCATCATCGTTACTGATACTGTATAATGTCCTTCCTGATGAAGTGTATGATATCCTTCCTGATGAAGTGTATGATATCCTTCCTGATGAAGTGTATGATATCCTTCCTGATGAAGTGTATGATATCCTTCCTGATGAAGTGTATGATATCCTTCCTGATGAAGTGTATGATATCCTTCCTGATGAAGTGTATGATATCAAACCTTCTAATGTGGCCTAATCGTCTCTTGACAACATGGCGCCCTAGTCATAATGGCATAACGTCATCCTGGATGAGCACTGATGCGTCTGTGGCTGTCGTCCTTCCACTCCTAGCAGGTGCTCCGTGCATACCGAAGCTTGTTTAGGATTCTCACTTGGCGCCACAGGACTGACCTGCTGCTCCACCAGCGGTTAGCCCATCCCGTCCCTGATGTCTTGGAATCTGAGGCAATCTTCTGTCGCTTCTCTTCACCTCTAAATCGTTGGCCAACCAAAGAAAAAGTGTTTTTCTTATTAGACAAATATACCAATGATATGTACAGCTAATTTATCTTCGTTAATACTTTATTGTTTAGTTAATTGTTATCAGATCAGATGGGACTTCTCATATAGCTGTTTTACGACTATATATCGACAGATGCGATGACCTGTGACGTAATATCAATTCTGAAGATTAATTCATTGTTAGCAAGAAAATGTCTGAAAGAAAATGGTATGTGGTAGTTGATGGTGCTGATGGATTCCTTCACAGCAGATGCAGCCATCATTTAACGTTGATGTATTGCCTCACTGAAGAAACGGACTGTAGATGAGTCATTATACATGACCAACACTTGAGAAACGGACTGTAGATGAGTCATTATACATGACCAACACTTGAGAAACGGACTGTAGATGAGTCATTATACATGACCAACACTTGAGAAATGGACTGTAGATGAGTCATTATACATGACCAACACCACGCCGCCAGGAGCTCCTCCTTCACTCAGTGTTGAGTGTATTAGTGTTGTTACGGTTGAGTTCTCAGTTCACCTCGGTGAGAGTCTTATAAGTGGACTGCCAAAGAGCGAAACTCATATTTGAACAAGCGTCGAGATGATCATTTTCACCCATGATAACTCGGGTTATTATACGCTGATCCTGTACGTCATTACAACAGCCAGCAACTGGCCAGATCATTTCTCAGAGAACTTGAAGTGAATGATCTGTGTACCTTCATCTGCACGTCATAGTATCAGCAGTAGACCGTCGGACAGCTCCTTCAGTTCACATTCACTCATCATCCTTCACTCTCCGTACTTGTTGTGAAGGCAGCTTCACATCTGTCTCAGAGGAATGGGCCCCATCCTGAACCATTTGCATAATCCTATATAGTGAGCCATGGAGGCATTGCCTCGAGGTCTTCACAGTCCATGACTGTCTGGCCTCATGAATGGCAGCAGCAGCAGCAGGAGGAGGATGTGTGCGTTCTCGTGTGTGTCCTGCAGAGCATGTCGTTCAAGTCGACCCTCTGGGATACTCATCAGACGTGTCTATAAGCACAGTGGTTCCCTCTCCAGACAAAGGCATCACTGGGACCATTCATAGCGTCAGTGATATCCCCTCGACTCGACCCACCCTGTCGCCTTGGCCCAGCACACACACACACACACACACACACACACACACACACACACACACACACACACAAACACAGACACGACGCTAACTAGCATAATCATGAGGCCATTTGGTCCTAGCCACACTTCAGACTTTGCGTTGTCTCCTACCCTCCAAGACTTCTTATATTATCATGTATCTACAATACAGTTGCATGGAAATCTTTGCTTCATGCAGCCCGTTGTCTGTCCCATCTACACGATACATTTCTGACTCTGGCATGGCCTCGACAAACCCCTCAAGTCCCGGTGTGATGCCAGTAAGACGTTCATATTTATATACTACATTCCATCCATGTGAGACATGTTGTCGCTCCTCAGCTAGACTGACCCCGGACCACAGCCGTACCCTTTGATGACCCAGGGTTTCTGGCCTCCACGTTGACGTTGATGACGAAGTTGATGACGATGGATGTAGAATGCCAGACTCATCACCAACGGCTTGATGACCGTGGTGGTCGAGTTACTACCAGCTTAAGAAATAGGTAACCTTGTGAGTGTTGATCCTGATGCGCTACTGGACCCAGCTGGTGTGGAACTGGACCTGTCTGGTACAATACTGGACCACTTCTCAGAGCCACGTGATAATTCATCGTAGACAGAACGTAAGGGGAATCATCCACCACTTTTCCTTGAACACCGTCTTCATCCAACCTTGACCTTAAATTGCCCACTGAAGTCTGAGGGTTCGGGTCACTTTCCCTCGTGAGGTCAAGGAAGGTCACTGGACTGGAATTCTTTCAAGCGGTCCAGTTTACTGGATCAAGGTCGCCAGATGTCGACACCATCGTCATCACTCGGCCAGGATCTGGGGCTCTTTGTTTTAGTTGATCCACGACGTGTCTTGACGTGAGCTAATGATTTCTCCCGTCGTCTTGGGTCATCACATGTACTCATGCACGTTATGTGTGCCACTCAGAGGATGGTAACCGTTCTAACTATGGTCTTTATTCAATGTAAAGTACATTTAGCGCTACCACTTGTTTGTTAACATTTGGTTATGTTAAGATATGCGGCATTGTGTAATTGGGTCGACCCTCTGACTATGTTTAGAAGCTTTGTTGTTTGAATAGTATATATATATATATATATATATATATATATATATATATATATATATATATATATATATATATCGCCTTGAGTGTTTAGATAAACTAGAGTGCGTGCATGGACCTAAGGTTTAGTAAGTCACTTTTAACATCAGTTATTCTTTAGAAAACATCAATGCAATCCACTGTAGTTACTCTCATATTGTTGTTGATGTTAATTAAGATGATCCCCAGTTATAATCTGCCGTAAGCTCTGCTCGTGACCACCAGTCATGAGGGATTTCCTCAAGTAAATCATTTTCCTTCTTGATATCCAAATTGTGTCCGACTATGACTGTCGTGTTTAACACGGCGTTAGAAGCAGGATTGTTAAGCTAATGGTAATACATTATCATGATGCAGGAAGTAACACTTCTACCATTTCGAAAATACAAGAAGTAACACTTGTAACGTTTTATAATACAAGAAGTAACGTTATCTGCCCTGGCTGTCTATTGTTTGCATGTCATTAACCCTTGGTGGAGGTCGGTATGAGCTGCCGAGCACGACGGTACGACCCTCGAGCACGACGGCACGACCCTTGAGCACGACGGTACGACCCTTGAGTTTGATGGCCTGGCCTTTCGCCTGAACCATGGGGTCAGGGCATGTCAGAGGTCAGACCATTATACTGAAGGGTCGTAATAGAGCTCCTGTACTATGCCTTAATTACCTGGTATTGTAATTTCTATATTATAGAATAAGGATTACCTTAGATGCAGTTCATTACTTACTCGCCTCGCCACTGGGTATCTTGTGTTCCACGTCATGGTTTTCTCATCCGCTCATTTGCTCACGCTATCATCCTCCTTCCTTGTGATTGGCCACCGCACCGCACCTCTCTCTCTCTCTCTCTCTCTCTCTCTCTCTCTAACACACGCACACCTGTAGCAGCAGCGACAGGACCTGGACACTTTTTGCCACACCTGCCTCAGACACACACACACACACACACACACACACGTGACATTTACATACGTCATGGCACACGCCTCCTTGCTTTTTATTGTTGCCATTTTTTATTCCTTAGATTATTATGAATCAAAATGGTTCACAAGAGGAGGTGTGACCCCACACGCCAGGCCAGGTGTGGCTAAGCTGTTCGTGGGGGGGGGGGGGGGGGTGATTCCGACACTGGCGCCATTGCCTTCATTACGCTGCCTACCGAGCTGGCATGTATGGCCCGTAACCGAGCATGATAACCCCTCTATGTATGGCCCGTGACTGAGAATAATACTTTTTTCAAGTATGGCCCGTGAGTGAGCATATCGCCTCCACGTGAGACCCGTGACCTGAGCCTCCAGTGATGACTGGCCACGTAGGAAGCAACGCCACGTGAACCCTTGACCTTCACGTGATATCTTGCATGCCAGCTGCTCGACCATGACCCCGGCTGCAGCTGTCCCTCCCTGCAACACCCAGGCAACATGCGGTGTAACCCCTGCAACACCCTGGCAACATGCTGTGTAACCCCTGCAACACCCTGGCAACATGCAGCTGTCCCCCTGCTACACCCAGGCAACATGCAGCTGTCCCCCCTACAACACCCTGGCAACATGCAGCTGTCCCCCTGCTACACCCAGGCAACATGCTGTGTAACCCCTGCAACACCCTGGCAACATGCAGTGTAACCCCTGCAACAGCAGTGTTACCCGTCCCTCCGTCAACACCCACGGCAACCTAACCTGACGAGAGGCCATGGTACCCCCTGGTGTGGAGGGTTAAGACTGCGCAGGTCACTCTTTTCCAAGTTGTGAGGAACAAAAAGTCTGTCAGTCACAGCTGATAACACCAGGCGGAGCGCTTAGCCCGAGACACGGGAGAGCCAGCCAGGTGGACAACCAGACAGGTGGAGAGCTAGCCAGGTGGAGAGCCAGCTAGATGGAGAGCTAGGCAGGTAGAGAGCCAGCCAGTTAGTGAGCCAGCCAGGTGGTGAACCAGCCAGGTGGTGAGGAGTGATGAAGGGATAGGGTGAGGGGAGGAATGTGGTAGAGGGAATGTAAGGAATGGCAAGTGTAGGTTGAGGAAATAGATGGCAAACCTACAGGAACTGTACATGAGGTTGAGGAACGAATCATAACGAACCGCATGAACGGATATGAAGATGAGGCACGAAAGTTGAGGAATGAGAAAAGAGAATGACAAGAGATACAGAATTAAGTGTATATGATAGTAGAATGATGCATAGAAATGTTCTCCGAATTATTTAGAATAGCTGTGACAGGAAAGATGAGGCTGTGTTGAGGTGGATGTAGATAAACTTCATGAAAGAAGAGTTGATTGATCTGACCTGAGCCGATGTTCATTGTGCTCCCCTTGCTCATCCTGTGAACGGTAGCGCAAAAGGATTACAGAGGTCACAAAGTCAGACCCAAGTGGATGGACATCACGAGAGGAGGAGATCCTCTCTGTCTGTCTGTCTGTCTGTCTGTCTGTCTGTCATCTCTCAATCTAAATGTAGAGAGCATGATACATTGTTGAATATATTATTCATTGGTATCATTTTCCTCTGCAAAATCTTGGTTTTATTTATCATTACATCATATTCCCATTCACTCCTGTATGGTTGTGTTACTGTAGCCACAGTATTATTTTACACTTACTCTGGCCATAAGTGTTGATCTGGTATCTCTTATTAAATTCATCCCATTATATACTTTGACGTTTTCTTTCATATTATCTCTTTCAATATCTCTTCTCAAATGTTATGTTTGAGAGTGTACTTTATCCTATATGTTAAGGTACATTCAAATATACTTCATCCCTTCCACATGTATCTCTGGCCACAGCATCGGCCAATTCATTTCTAACGAGTCCAACTTGTTTATGTCCCCAGAGAAATGAATCATGTCTCCTCCAGCTGTTTAAAAACTTAACACAACATTTAATATCGTGAGTGAGCACGTCGTCATCATCCATCATATCCTCTCTTTCATCAAGAGCGCACTTAAACTCACTCGCTAACAAGATAATATTTTGTTAGAATTCAACTCTTTCTGTTCCTTTATAGCCTCAGTAATACCAACCAGTTCTTCCTGTGTTGGCAAACATCTCTCAGTCTGTCACATGTCTTATTCTAGGACCCATTCTTGTTGGGGTATGAATAATGTAAGTGTACAGATGTAATACATGGTGGGGTATAAGTAATGTAAGTGTACAGATGTAATACATGGTGGGGTATAAGTAATGTAAGTGTACAGATGTAATACATGGTGGGGTATAAGTAATGTAAGTGTACAGATGTAATACATGGTGGGGTATAAGTAATGTAAGTGTACAGATGTAATACATGGTGGGGTATGAATAATGTAAGTGTACAGATGTAATACATGGTGGGGTATAAGTAATGTAAGTGTACAGATGTAATACATGGTGGGGTATAAGTAATGTAAGTGTACAGATGTAATACATGGTGGGGTATAAGTAATGAAAGTGTACAGATGTAATACATGGTGGGGTGTAAGTAATGTAAGTGTACAGATGTAATACATGGTGGGGTATAAGTAATGTAAGTGTACAGATGTAATACATGGTGGGGTGTAAGTAATGTAAGTGTACAGATGTAATACATGGTCTGGTCATGGGGTAAGGCAAGCGTCTGGCTTGTTCAAGATACTGGAGGACAGAACACACGTCAAGGATTAGACAAAGACGTGGAGCAAGGCACGAGGGACTGCTTTATATAGACAGCTAAAGTGTGCATGTGTTTGTGTAAGTGTATTTGTGTATAACCTCACGGACTTGTGATAATGACCCTTGAGCAGGACATGACTACCCTTTAGGACAGCGGTACGACCCTTGGGTTATGACCTAGCCTCTGACCTGACCCGTAAAGGTCAGAGGGACTTAATGGTCCGCTGCTGTTTGCATCCCTTTGTATTGTACTCAAGGGTCGTGCTCATGGGTCTTACCTTCGCACTGAAGGCTCTTACCTTCGTGCTTGGGAGTCGTACCTTCGTTCTTAAGGGTCGTACTGTTTTCTATTAAGGCTGTAACGTCGTGTTTAAGGGTCGTAAATCGTCTTCAAGGGTCGCACTTTCGTCCTAAAGCCGCACCCTCGTCCTCAAGGTCTGTACTGTTGTGCTCAAATGTCGTACGTCGTGCTCAGAGGTCATTTCGTCATGCTCAAAGGTAGTACGTCGTGCTCAGAGGTCGTACCGTTGTGCTCAAAGGTCGTACGTCATGCTCAAGGTCATTCCGTCATGCTCAAATATCGTACGTCGTGCTCAGAGGTCGTACCGTTTTGTGCTCAAAGGTCGTACGTCGTGCTCAGAGGTCGTACCGTCGTGCCGGGGAAGCGGGACTCACATTTCTACTGTCATCCTTTACACTGTGACGTTGATTCTCTTCATAAAACCCACCAGATCTTCATATCATTAAGGTTTGGATACATGATATTGCCTTATGTAACTATTTCGGTAATGCAGTGTGCATATCAAACTTTGTGGAACAGATTATGAAATGATCCCGTAAGGTGTAGGCAAGATAGTGGTGTAGATCATGAGCGACGAGATTTGTTGCTCAGAGAGGGAGAGACACAGAGGGGAGAAAATCATGCGATGATCATAGAGCCAAGACACCCGTATTGGTATATGATAAGATATGTATGGTGTGGTGCCCGGGTCTCTCTCTCTCTCTCTCTCTCTCTCTCTCTCTCTCTCTCTCTCTCTCTCTCTCTCTCTCTCTCTCTCTCTCTCTCTCTCTCTCTCTTCGTTATACCCTATTATTTCTTTCACTCATACATTTATCACACTCCCCTTCCTCTCCCTCCGCTCTCACAGGAGGATTACGGATGAAGAGTATAATCTGTGTTAGGGTTGGGTACGAGGCGGATGGTGATGGATTAGACCTGGCTTGCTGTAGTTGGCCAGCCGTGCCAGCAGGGTTGGTGAACTGGTCCTGGTAGTCTGACGTTACCGTACTGGGGGTCAACGCCTTGGGGTTGACTGGTGGTCTGAGGAGGGTGTAGTGGGGTTGGCGCCTTGGGGTTGTCGCTCTGTGGTTGACATGTTTGGCAGGTTTTCCTATGAGGCTGTCTTGGCGGGGTTGGTCGCATGGTTGGGGTCGATATGCTGGAGGTTACTTCGTAGGGTTGGGGATGGCCTCTATAAACTGGCTCCCTACGGTTGACAACTACGTACCGAGGTTGTTGACGTGGTGGGGTTGGATCCCGTAGGGGTTGGAGTGGAACTCGGGGAACCCCTGTATAACAGCGAGGCACGTCAGCAGGCCCCTGACACACACCCCTGTCATAAGCCAGAGTGTGTGACTCACATGTCTGTGTGGATGTGTCGTGTGTGGCGAGAGCTGCCTGGGGGATGGCAAGTAAATGGAACATAGCCGTCCTGTACTCCTGCTGATTGTATCATTACAAGAACTGATGGCTGAACTGTTATGAACTTTCCCAGTTATCTGTCGTCCCGGTCCTGATGCTCGTGCAGGAGAAGACGTCCCATTAAAGCGACGCTAGTGAAAGTTAAGCCCGTCTTCGGGCGGGGATCTGCAAGTGACAGTGTCGAGCTCTGTTAAATACCATGTGACGAGCAAGGGCTGCTCCCAGACGAGGTTTTCTTTCCTCCTGTGTTCTTCGGCCGCCCGGCTCCTCATCTTCGACGCTTCGTTAATCCCTTCGTCAGAAAAAAAAAGATGTTTGTGTGACAGGGTCGACAGATCGTGTAAAGGAGCACATAAGGAAAGAGAACAAGATCATTGTGTGTGGATAGTCATTATCAAGCCCCAGGAGTCACTATGACTTGCGTTAAAGGGGGTCAGCGAATGCCACTCTCAGGAGAACATCTGAAGACGTCCTCCAGTAGATCGTCTTTATTCAACACGATGGTCCGGGAGTCGCGCCTTGTGGCATCTGTTGCGAGAGGCTCAGGAGTTCTTACACCATCCTGCCTCTAGCACCACCAGGGCCCCCAAAATCTCGCAGGAGCAGGACCTCAGCAACACACACTCTTCACAGGGACATTCAAAAATCCCAGAGTTTCTCTAACCATCGAAATAAAACGTGAGATATGAGGTGTCGCTTGTGACGCGCCTCAGCGAAGAGTAAAGATGAATGGTTCATGTGTCCTCGCGGTGTCGAGCGGTCGATCCTGTGATTCGGAATCTTGTGTCTGATGATGTCCATATTGGCTACCAACACTCCCTCACACGCGCCCTGCAGGAGGGTCCGTGCGTGGCCCCGGCCGGTCTCATATACTCCCACTTATAAGTTAGGAAAATTTTGCCTATCATTTTTTTCCTGGTTGGTGCCACGCCTTTCCCATCTGTTAGAGACACGCCTGCCTTTGCTTGCTCATAAGGCAAAGCGTGTGTGATCAGTGGACCATCTTCAAATGGCACGTATACACGGGAGAATATATGTATTATATCCGAGTTGCATTGGTACGATTCTTAACTGTTGTGTTGAATTCAGAATTTGCTGGACGAATGTTATGGAAGTAGTGGGACTAGTTGACTACAGTGCACGGCCTCATAGCATCTTCTTAGCATATCACAACCATACAAGGTACTGGGAGAGCACAGGTTGTAGGAGGTTATGGAAGACCCACTATAGTTGTAGATGTTTATACAAAGGACATGACCTGGATTCTGACTCAACAACCGACCGAGCTAGCCGGGCTCCGGAGTTTTTCGGACGAGTACGTTTGTGTATGAGTTAAAAGTCAGACAACTGTCTAGTGTTCCTGACCACGTTTTATCCCCAGACTTACCCTCCCTCCTAGCTTCTCTCCCCTTCTCGACCTTTCCCCACCACAGTCTCCACCACACTACCGAGACCCTCGCTGCCACCACCATCCGACATCACTTTCATTTCCGGCCTTTAACTCCGGCATGTGGTGTGTCTTAGCTCAGCAAGAGTAGTGAGCTGAGCTGAGCTTAGCTCCAGCTGCCGCCAACATTACTCATGTCTCAGCTCGGTGAAAGTAGCGAGTTGAGCTTAGCTGCTGCTGCCACCAGCCCCTTGCATGGATCACACGTGCTCAGACCCTCTACTTCTCTCCTTATAACAGACCAAACTCAGCCTTAACCCCCCACCCCGTCATAACTTCATTGTAAGGTGAATCATAATTTTCTCATGCCTGGTGTGTGAGGAGGGTTCGAACCCCACCACGAGATACTCGACACGGTTATCGGTAAAGTGAGGAGAGCTGCTGGGAGCTTGGAATAGATTTTACCACATTGAACAATTTCATGAATCCTCGTGGCCGGCCGTGGCGGGGGGAAACACACCCCAGAAACCTCTGCTGTGGTAGTAGACCTCGCTCCTCCCACCTGGCATGTGCACGTTGTATTACCCTGGCCTTGTCTCTCCCTCCCTCTGCTCCTGCTGCTGCTGACGAACCCCCTACTGCTCCTGCTACTGTTGTGTTCTATCCCTCGGGGTGTTCACTACGCTCCTCTGTTTTTTCAGGCACCTGATCTGGGGTTAAACACACACACACACACACACACACACACACACACACACACACACACACACACACTGTTTTCCTTGATCTCTTCATGCCTCTTATCATTTTCCCTCTCACCTTCCCAGTGCCTTTACCATTGTTCTCTCTCCAATGGTCTCAATCTACGCTCGAGTTCGTATTTCATCTATTTATCCTCCTCTTTATCTGACCATTTCTTTTCCCCTTTCCGTCACTTATTCTCGTTCCTTTGCTGCCAAGAGGCCCTCATTATCCGCCTCCCTTCCACCACTCCAGCCGGGGAGCTTCGCCAGCCTTCCTGGAAACCACCTTCATCTCTCCCACTGTCTCAGGTCCTCCCCAGGTTTTCCCAAGTTCTCCTAGGTCTTCCTCAGGTCCTCCGACACATCTTCCTTATTTCCTCTGCATGGGCTCTCCTCCCAGACAGCGAGACACTGTTGGGACTCGGCCGGGGGAGAAGAGGGGCGGATGGCTCGTGGTGCATTGACTTCCTGTCCTCCTTTTCTGATGGACTGGGTCGGCACTGCAGCAGCTGCTGGGAGGTGCAGCTGGAACAATGGCAACTGTAGAGAGGCAGCAGCAGAAAGAGTAAAGTCAGAACAGCAGGATCAGAAGGAACAGCTGGTATACCAGCAAGACCAGTACCGTGGGCACAAACAACAGCGTCAGCAGCTTCCTGTTAGTACAGCAGGAACAGCAGTATTAGCCGCAGCCCAGACAAGAACATTAGGACGGGAAGCAACTGGTGCGGAAATTTCGACGTTCACCTTAAATATGAAGATCAATAACAGCTGCTGAGCAAAAATGAACAGCAGGAGAGAGGAAGATCAACAACAGCTGCTGCTGCAGTAGTGGTATCGGGAGGACCAGCAGCAAGAACAGCATCACCAAGAGTATTAAACGCAGGAGGAAGTAGCCTGTAGGAGCGGCCGTATATACGAGTATCCGTGCGCCACACATACGCTATTGATTTTGGGGATATCACGCTGGAGTTGAGGACGCTCTTCTGGCGATGTTTTATTCGTTTTCTGTTGGTGTGAGGCCCTTCTGCAGATGGTGCACCCTACACACTGTGCTGTTCACTCCCCAGCACACACACACACACACACACACACACACACACACACACACACAAGACCAGAAGACAGTGCATTAGAGCAGGTCTGTAGCGAGTCAAGGCGGAGGTCGGGCTGAGGTCTGGTGGCCGGGCCTTCTCCTCGCCGTTGCCGCCACTCCGGCAGACTTTTTTTCCCGGTAAATGTGTTTGCTGGGTAATATAAGGGAAGTGGTCCTTGAGCAGCACTCCCGGGCTCAGGCAGACACGGCCGCTCTTCCTCGCCCTCACTCACCAGTTTGTGATGATGTGAGTTTTAGGGGAGGAGAGTCGGGCGGTAAGTGTGTGTTGGCTTGGCTTTATGTGCCACCGTAAAGGGCTGGAGAATTCCTGTAGCGTCCCGTTGGCAGCGGTAATACAGAGGAATGTGTTACAAGGCTTTTAGTGAAGGCTGGGACAGCGGAGAGGATGTGGTGCGAGGTGTGGCAAGGACTGCGTAGAGGAGCAGCGCCCGCGCCCCAGACCTGTGTCCTTTGTCAGACGGTTGTGAGTCAATGTTGCGCTCAGGATCGTTCGTACGTGTTTCTCAAAAGCCGTGATCACAGTCGTTACCTTACGCTAACCGACTCACAAAGTACACGGATTCTCTCGAGGAGAGTTCACTTCCATAATCTGTGGTTCCAGTCTCAGACCCCAGCTTCAGATTGACCTCGAAAACCAATAGAAAGAGGAGCTGAGGCCAACCTGGCAACGCGGCCCACCAGTTCAGAAGTCACCTCTCGCCCGTAAAGTTAACTAGATCTGCTTTAAATCGTGTGTCAGGGAAACTTTACAGAAAGAAAGGCCATATCTTTCCCGCCGAGAGTGTATAAGTGTTGAGACTTGTTCACGGGAGTAACAAATGGGCGTCGCAGAACGCTCTTAAACCCCCCTTAAAGCGACCGGGATCCGATATTATCAAATTTATACGTTATCGCGGCTGACAAATCGTATGATCCGAGTTGATGCCTCAAGTTATGGCCGGGGAAGACCAGGACGGCCTTTGGTCGGGCTGGGCGGACTTGAGAGATTTGTTAGGGGTTGGATCTCTTTGTTCCATGATGGGTGAGGCATGCCGGCACGGCTGCCCTGGAATATACGAGTGGCGTCTGGAACAGTGGTGTAGTGGTTGTTGGGAGCGGACCTCTGGATCCTAGACTGGTGGCACATGGTGTTGGCAGGTGAGGAGGGGATGTTGGCACACACAAACACACACACACACACACACGGGGGGGGAAGGTGTAGTAAACTGGAAGGATGTTTATGGTTGGTCATGTCTCCTTCACGGATGTGGTTCGTCGTCGTTTGTGGCTGTAATGGTAATTAGGTGATCACGCTGTCTGTATTGATCGTTAGTATGGTTATTATCATCACCATCCTTACTGCTCTTGTTGCTGATTTTATACTGATGTCCTCTCTCTCTCTCTCTCTCTCTCTCTCTCTCTCTCTCTCTCTCTCTCTCTCTCTCTCTCTCTCTCTCTCTCTCTCTCTCTCTCTCTCTCTCTGTGAGTTAGAGCCTGTCGCTGCGCCTCAGCAGTTGGCCATTGATAAAGTCATGGGCACAGGGAATGGATGAGGCTTATCCAGAGTGAAGGTTAGGTAGTGTATATTATAGTTAGTAATGCTGCAGTCAGTGCTAGTGTGGTACAGTTGTATGACTGGTGTACACCGTATGTGTTACTGTATGTATGCTGAAGGTTGTGGTGGATGGTGTCTAACTTATTTACAATGAGGTATTTGAGGTGGGAGGCATGGTGGGGGGCATGGTAGGGTGCAGTTGTTCTGATGAGCTTGTATAGGGGGGACGGGTGCGAGGGGAAGACCGGGTCAGACTTGTGAAGAGGAAGGGGAGAACTTGAGGAAGTTAGGCAGATAATGGGAATGGGAGAGAGAAGGTGTCTCACACGCCTCTCCTACCCTCCCATCCGTCTGAAGTATTAGCGTTGTTACCATCATTCATTGTCCCTCATTGTCTTGTCTCAACATGGGGTAATTACCTGTGTCCTTAACTCCATCATTGCTGTAAGATCTTCCGCCTCCACAAAGCTTAATTGGTTGGTCTGATGACGTCAGTAGATTATTGAGGTTAGGATGGCTGTCAGCCATCCATTCCACACTGGAAAAAGAAAACGTTTTATACCTGTCGTTTAAACATTTTTCCCTCATCTCTTTCCAATATTTTAATTAAATGACTGAAAATAAATCAGAAAAGAGCAAGGCAGAAGTCCTCATTAGATCACTGATTAGCCGGTTAATTGGTTTACATTTAATGCTTAATTAATTACCAGAGTGAAGGAGAGTGATGACGTGTGCGTTTAGCTAACCATATTATCACAATTAATTAATTACATCAAACTGAAACATACCATAAACGTGTGATAGTGTAATGATGCTCACAAGAACGAAGATTTATGACAAACTGTTATCCTCGAGGAAAACCGCGAATGGTATAATTTACGTGTATATTAAGACGTTTATATGTGACATTGTTGTTGTCTTAATATGACAGTGTTGTCTTAATGTGACGGTGTTGTCTTAATGTGGTAGTGTTGTCTTGATGTGACAGTGTTGTTTTCTTAATATGGCAGTGTTGTCTTAATGTGACAGTGTTGTCTTAATGTGGCAGTGTTGTTGTCTTAATATGACAGTGTTGTCTTAATATGACAGTGTTGTCTTAATGTGACAGTGTTGTCTTAATGTGACAGTGTTGTCTTAATGTGGCAGTGTTGTCTTAATGTGGCAGTGTTCTCTTAATGTGAGAGTGTTGTCTTAATGTGACAGTGATGTCTTAATGTGGCAGTGTTGTCTTAGTGTGGCCGTGTTGTCTTAATGTGACAGTGTTGTCTTAATGTGGCAGTGTTGTTGTCTTAATGTGACAGTGTTGTCTTAATGTGGCAGTGTTGTCTTAATGTGACAGTGTTGTCTTAATGTGACAGTGTTGTCTTAATGTGGCAGTGTTGTCTTAATGTAAGTGTTGTCTTAATGTGGCAGTGTTGTTGTCTTAATGTGACAGTTTTGTCTTAATGTGGCAGTGTTGTTGTCTTAATGTAGCTGTGTTGTTGTCTTAATGTGACAGTGTTGTCTTAATATGACAGTGTTGTCTTAATGTGGCAGTGTTGTCTTAATGTAACAGTCTTGTCTTAATGTGGCAGTGTTGTTGTCTTAATGTGGCAGTGTTGTTGTCTTAATGTGACAGTGTTGTCTTAATGTGACAGTGTTGTCTTAATGTGACAGTGTTGTCTTAATGTGGCAGTGTTGTTGTCTTAATGTGACAGTGTTGTTGTCTTAATGTGGCAGTGTTGTCTTAATGTGGCAGTGGTGTTGTCTTAATGTGGCAGTGTTGTCTTAATGTGACAGTGTTGTCTTAGTGTGGCAGTGTTGTTGTCTTAATGTGACAGTGTTGTCTTAATGTGACAGTGTTGTCTTAATTTGACAGTGTTTTCTTAATGTGACAGTGTTGTCTTAATGTGGCAGTGTTGTCTTAATGTGACATTGTTGTCTTAATGTGGCAGTGTTGTCTTAATGTGACAGTGTTGTCTTAGTGTGGCAGTGTTGTTGTCTTAATGTGACAGTGTTGTCTTAATGTGACAGTGTTGTCTTAATTTGACAGTGTTGTCTTAATATGACAGTGTTGTCTTAATGTGACACTGTTAGCTTAATGTGACAGTGTTGTCTTAATGTGGCGGTGTTGTTGTCTGAATGTGACAGTGTTGTCTTAATGTGGCAGTGTTGTTGTCTTAATGTGGCAGTGTTGTTGTCTTAATGTGACAGTGTTGTCTTAATGTGGCAGTGTTGTCCTAATGTGACAGTGTTGTCTTAATGTGGCAGTGTTATCGTAATTTGACAGTGTTGTCTTAATATGACAATGTTGTCTTAATGTGACAGTGTTGTCTTAATGTGGCAGTGTTGTTGTCTTAATGTGACAGTGTTGTCTTAATGTGGCAGTGTTATCTTAATTTGACAGTGTTGTCTTAATATGACAGTGTTGTCTTAATGTGACAGTGTTGTCTTAATTTGACAGTGTTGTCTTAATATGACAGTGTTGTCTTAATGTGGCAGTGTTGTCTTAATGTGACAGTGTTGTCTTAGTGTGGCAGTGTTGTTGTCTTAATGTGACAGTGTTGTCTTAATGTGGCAGTGTTGTCTTAATTTGACAGTGTTGTCTTAATATGACAGTGTTGTCTTAATGTGGCAGTGTTGTCTTAATGTGGCAGTGTTGTCTTAATGTGGCAGTGTTGTCTTAATGTGGCAGTGTTGTCTTAATGTGACAGTGTTGTCTTAATGTGGCAGTGTTGTCTTAATGTGACTGTTGTCTTAATGTGACAGTGTTGTCTTAATGTGACAGTGTTGTCTTAATGTGGCGGTGTTGTTGTCTTAATGTGGCAGTGTTGTTGTCTTAATGTGACAGTGTTGTTGTCTTAATGTGGCAGTGTTGTTGTCTCAGTGTGACAGTGTTGTCTTTACGTGACAGTGTTGTCTTAATGTGGCAGTGTTGTTGTCTTAATGTGACATTGTTGTCTCAATGTGTCAGTGTTGTTGTCTTAATGTAACAGTATTGTCTTAATGTGACAGTGTTGTTGTCTTAATGCGGTAGTGTTGTCTTAATGTGGCAGTGTTGTCTTAATGTGGTAGTGTTGTTGTCTTAATGTAACAGTATTGTCTTAATGTGACAGTGTTGTTGTCTTAATGCGGTAGTGTTGTCTTAATGCGGTAGTGTTGTCTTAATGTGGCAGTGTTGTCGTCTTAATGTGGTAGTGTTGTTGTCTTAATGTGGCAGTGTTGTCGTCTTAATGTGGTAGTGTTGTTGTCTTAATGTGGCAGTGTTGTCGTCTTAATGTGGTAGTGTTGTTGTCTTAATGTGGCAGTGTTGTCGTCTTAATGTGGTAGTGTTGTTGTCTTAATGTGGCAGTCACGGGTCCCACTGTACAGCTATGGGTCCCATGGTACCGCCATGTGTCCCACGGTACAGCCACGTGTCCCACGGTACAATCAGGGGACCCAGGATACAGCCGAGGGACCCAGGCCGGGGCCCCGGGACACTGTAAGGAGGTGGGTTGATCCCACGGTGCTGCAGGAAGGGGAGGGGGGCTCATGATACAGCAACGGTGTGGGGGGGGGGGGGGTTGAGCTATGGCAAAGTATGGAGAGGGGGTCATTACCCTTCCCCAGCAAGGTATGGCCAGACGGGTCAGTCATCATGTATTCAACTCAGGGAAGATAAAGTCGTTTATCCATTTTTTTCCACATATATCTTCACCATTTTCCTGGCAAATGGATGCTAATACTCAGTCCTTAGCTTACCTGATGTAGCTTTAAGATTACATTTAAATATAATGAATAACTATATTAGCTTTAAGATTACATTTGAATGTAATGAATAGCTATATTAGCTTTAAGATTACATTTAAATATAATGAATAACTATATTAGCTTTAAGATTACATTTAAATGTAATGAATAGCTATATTAGCTTTAAGATTACATTTAAATATAATGAATAACTATATTAGCTTTAAGATTACATTTAAATGTAATGAATAGCTATATTAGCTTTAAGATTACATTCAAATATAATGAATACTTATATTAGCTTTAAGATCACATTGAATATAATGAATAAATATATTAGCCTTCAAATTACATTTAAATATAATGAACAAACTGTATTTGCTTTAAGATTATATTTAAATACAATTAATAACTATATTAGCTTTAAGATTACATTTAAATATAATGAATAACTATATTAGCTTTAAGATTATATTTGAATATAATGAACAAACTATATTTGCTTTAAGATTATATTGAAATGTAATGAACAACTATGTTAGCTTTAAGATTATATTCAAATATAATAATATTATTAGCTTTGATATTACATTTAGATATAATGAATAACTATATTAGCTTTAAGATTATTTTTAGATATAATGAGTAACTATATTAGCTTCAAGATTATATTTAAGTATAATGAATAACTATATTAGCTTTAAGAGTATATTTAAATACAGTACGTGTATTAGCTTTAAGATTGTATGTAAATATAATGAATAACTATATTTGCTTTAAGATTATATTTAAATGTAGTGAATAACTATATTTGCTTTAAGATTATATTTAGATATGATAACTGTATTAGCTTTAAGATCATATTTGAATATAATGAATATATTAGCTTCAAGATTATATTTAAATATAATGAATAACTATATTAGGTGTAAGATTATATTCAAATATAATAACTATATTAGCTCTAAGATTATATTTAGATATAATGAATAACTATATTAGCTTTAAGATTATATTTAAATGTAATGAATAACTACGTTAGCTTTAAGATTATTTTTAAATACAGTAAATAACTTTATTAGCTTTAAGATTATGTGTAGATATAATGAATAACTATATTAGCTTTAAGATTGTTTTAATATGATGAATAACTACATTAGCTTTAAGATTATATTTAAATATAATGAATAACTATACTAGCTTTACGATTATATTTAGATACAGTAAATAACTTTATTAGCTTTAAGATTATATTTAGATATAATGAATAACTATATTAGCTTTAAGATTATATTTAGATATAATGAATAACTATATTAGCTTTAAGATTATATTTAGATATGATGAATAACTATATTAGCTTTAAGATTGTATTTAGATGTAATGAATAACTATATTAGCTTTAAGAGTATATTTAGATATAATGAATAACTATATTAGCTTTAAGATTATATTTAGATATAATGAATAATATGTTAGGTAAACAGTCGACGGCCTGACTGTATACGGTTTAAACTGTTTATTTGTTGCTGAGTTGGGCATGCTCTCTCTCTCTCTCTCTCTCTCTCTCTCTCTCTCTCTCTCTCTCTCTCTCTCTCTCTCTCTCTCTCTCTCTCTCTCTCTCTCTCTCTCGGTTCGAAAGCTAACAGATACTGCTATTGTTTACAGTCGACAGCCTAGCTTACTGGGGTTGACCTGTCCAAAGCTGAAGCTGTTCTGTCAGTCCTGGACAGCTGGCAGACAGGTCAGTCCTGGACAGCTGGCAGACAGGTCAGTCCTGGACAGCTGGCAGACAGGTCAGGGATCACCGCGGCAAAATTTCCACTGGAAGGAAGGTCGCGGTCCACTTGACTGAGGGAGGACGCTTGTGTTCAAGTTGGTGTCAGAACTTGTTAAGCGCTCATGCGTCTTGCGTGGACTTTATCGAATCTACTCGCTCGTTGCAACGGAGTATATCAGAGATAGATTGGTCTTATATGTGGTGTTCGTGAGGTCCTTGTGACAGATGTCAAGATACATGTAAACCCAGATGTGTGATTACATATATATTTTCCTCTGCATATAACACCTCATGTTTTGGCTCAGAATACCTGGTAGCAGGTACTTCCTCACCAGGTAGCAGGTACTTCCTCACCAGGTAGCAGGTACTTCCTCACCAGGTAGCAGGTACTTCCTCACCAGGTAGCAGGTACTTCCTATCACTGTTCATATACAGAGAGACACACACGTCTTTATTTCTCTCTAGCACCAAGTCTTGTAGATCATTAACGAATTCTTTTTCTTTTTTCAGGTGAGTCCAGGTGTGACGGTGGCGTTCCTTGATCTAGTTTCCCGCTCAGGTGAGAGAGAGAGAGAGAGAGAGAGAGAGAGAGAGAGAGAGAGAGAGAGAGAGAGAGAGAGAGAGAGAGAGAGAGAGATCCATACCAACCATTGTGAACACATCGATCAGTAGTGTGTATATTACCCTTGACCTTTGTATGTGTGAAAGATTTTAAGCATTTTTATTGTGTTGTATATCTTCTCGTTACACACACACACACACACACACACACATATATATATATATATATATATATATATATATATATATATATATATATATATATATATATATATATATATGTATGTATGTATATTGAATGAAGCACTGGGGAAGGTAGTGTTATCAGCCTTGGGCAGGTGAGTCACAAGAGTGAATCATGGCAACACCTGCTTCGGATTCACCTGAGTGACGTCATCGGTACCCGGCCCGCCTCCTACCCCGGGGCTGGTCGGCAGACCAGACACCTCCAGACTTGGTCATATTAAAGTTAAATTTGTGTTCCGTAATGTAAACACTGTCTACCAGGTACAATATTCAGTTGTACACACGCTCACAAAAAGGTAATCTTTGTTGTACGGAAAATAGTCATTTTTTGGTTGTGTAGAATATAAGGAAAATTTTTCGTTGCACAGATAATAAGCTCATTTTTGGATACACATTAAAGATAGTGATTTTGGTTGCCTAGTAAATAAATAAATTTTTGGTTGCACATAAAGCTAGATAACTTCCAGTTACACAGAAAGTACAGAAAGTACGATAACTTTTTCTTACTCATGAATATGACAATTTTTCCTTGCCCAGAAAATATGGTAATTTTAGGTTGCACAGAAAATATGTGACCTGAAACCAGCTTGGTTTATATATATATATATATATATATATATATATATATATATATATATATATATATATATATATATATATATATATATATATATATATATATTTCTTTCATACTATTCGCCATTTCCCGCGTTAGCGAGGTAGCGTTAAGAACAGAGGACTGGACCTTTGAGGGAATATCCTCACCTGGCCCCCTTCTCTGTTCCCTCTTTGGGAAAATTAAAAAAAAAAAAAAAAACGCGAGGGGGAGGATTTCCAGCCCCCCGCTCCCTACCCTTTTAGGCGCCTTTCACGACACGCAGGGAATACGTGGGAAGTATTCTTTCTCCCCTGTCCCCAGGGATATATATATATATATATATATATATATATATATATATATATATATATATATATATATATATATATATATATATATATATATATATATAACCGTCTTATAATGCTCTCAGGTGATCATTAATCGTTCTTCGAAGAGAAGTGATTCAAGAAAGCATTGAGCACTTGAGCGCGGTTGTACCGTCGTGCTCAAGGGTCGTACCGTCGTGTGTTTATAACGGTACACTTTGCCTGGCCACAGAGGGAGTCCAGCCTCCTGCAGGAGAGGTCGGTAGATCAGGGTTAACATTGCCGTGGGGTCAACAGGTGTAAAAATATTACAGTTTAGTGTATAGTATCGTTACCCCAAACCGTAAACATTACGTTTAAGACCATAATATAATATGGAGGGAAAGCTCAGTTTTCTTATGATTGTGTTCAGTTTCTCGAAGTATAACCTTAGTGGTGTTTGTTCCGAGATGTTTCATACTCTCGTTAAGTGATTGATTATTGAGGGCCATAAGTCGTATGGATGATTACCAACGTCATTGATAGAATTCTGAAGTCATGATAAGTGCTTGTACTACATACATTTTCCTTGATTTCATGCTCCTGTGTACCAACATTACACAACCCAATAAGATACGAAGATGATTTCGTCAGCTGAGGTGGAAACTGAATATAGATATATATCGAGGATTTCATGTCATGATTTAGAAATATATATATATATATATATATATATATATATATATATATATATATATATATATATATATATATATATATATATATAAAGAATCTTTTTCACACAACCAAGAAGTTATTGAAGACACTTCGAGGATAAGTTTCTTACACGGTACATGCTGTGTACGTACATGTACCGTTCTGACCCCGGAAGCCACACCTCAGTTTGACCTCAAAATAGGTCCCTAATCTACTCATATGTTTTCCACATGTGTATCTGAGGACAACACTTGTTTCGAAAGTAACACTGTAACACTGATCTTATACTACAGTATACCGTTATACCGACCAGATGTGTGTCTGAACGTAGCAGTAGACACCTTACGGTGTCTGTAGTGGTTATGTGAGTGGCCTCATTCACTCATGTCTCGGTAGGGAGCATCCTCGCGACCTGCAGGTCGCTTCTGGGACAATGATATTCAGTTGCCAGCTGAGGTGTTGATCAGATATTGGTCCAGCTGGCTGAGGTAACAGCGTTATAAATATTGTATCAGTGCTGCCTCAGTCAAGCGCTTTATTCGCTCCTATGTAACATTATGATTAAGACCACCATATCCGTCCGGGGAGCAATGAAAAGTGATTAGTTGTGTGGCAACGCCTGCCGTTGAATGAACCACAAACATTGGCGGTATTGTGGAGGGGTTCGTGATGGCCTCAACACAGTACATGATAACATGGTTTACTTCTCCTGACTAAACTTAAAACCGAAATATAAAAGTTTTAGATGAGTGTGAAGCGATGGTTTCGTCCGCTGTCACGTGATATGAAAAGATCATATCGTTCGCTGCCGAGGATTGTTAAACGATCGTGTCGTCCACTTGCCATGTGTTCAGCGCTTGTTGTACTTTCTTCCATGTTACACAAATACTTGTAAATCATTTTCCTGTCACCCGCTGCATCAGCATGTGTCTGTCTGTTGGTCACAGTTAACACTTGAGTAAATCTAAAGATATTTTATGTTGCTCATCAAAGAACGACCCTTGAGCACGACGGTATGACCCTTGAGCATGGGTGTACGACCCTTGAGTACGACGGTACGACCCTTGAGCACGACGATACGTTCCTTGAGCACGACGGTATAACCTCTGAGCACGACGGCACGACCCCCGAGCACGGCGGTACCACCCTTGAGCATGACGGTATGACCCTTGAGCACGACGATACGTACCTTGAGCACGACGGTATGGCCCTTGAGCACGACGGTATGACCCCTGAGCACGGCGGTACCACCCTTGAGCACGACGGTATGTCCCTTGAGCACGACGGTATGTCCCTTGAGTACGGCGGTACGTCCCTCGAGCACGACAACACTATGACCAATTGATAGAACAACCTTGCCTCTGACCCAAACCTTCAGGAGAATGTGAGTGTATGTTGTAAGTCTGGCGGATTTTTTGTTGTTTTGTTTTCGACATTACAGGTATTTTGTTTTAATGTCAGCTTTTAAGACTGTTGGAATAAATAAGCCGTTTAATGCACCGTTGTGTCATAAAGAGAAGAAACAATTGCGTAAATATTTACTGTAGGTATCAGGTCGTAAGGGAACAATTTCTCCATTTTCAATGAGATTTCCTGACAAAAATTGGGCTGTTTTGATCTTGGAAATAGTTACGATAAACGCTGTTAAAGAAAAAGAAATATTTTGGTTCCTTGTATTGCATGTTGTATGGGAGTCAGTGATAGTGAAAAGTGAGGTACACTATACATCTCTCTTTTTCTTTCAGAAGGTTAGCCTACTTTACTGTGGCTCCTTATGACTCATTTATCTCAAGACTTGACTTGCAGTGATGATGACGTCAGCACGCATAATGAGTTGGAAAATTAGAGCTGGAGTTGTTGGACGAAGTTGACCTGAAAAGTTCTTAAAACCTTTTTTGTTTCATTAAGTATTCACTCTCTCTCTCTCTCTCTCTCTCTCTCTCTCTCTCTCTCTCTCTCTCTCTCTCTCTCTCTCTCTCTCTCTCTCTCTCTCAGGTTCTCCTGATGTACTTGCCAGTGGGTGTTACCCTTGTGAGTGGCCAGTGTCCTCCCTACATGACTCCATCACCAGTACACTCAGCTCACACTCCCTCCAGCGCACGGTACACAGGTGGAGCGACCTGCCTGGCTACTACTCTGCAGGAGTTCAGTTACAAACATTCCAGCCATCTCTTAACTATGTCTTCTGCTTCCTTAAACTTAATAACTTCGTCTCTTTATATGTCGTTGCTTATACACCAGCTGGGAGATGTGTTCTCCTTCATGAGCCTCTTCTGTACGAGGTGTTAACGGTTGCACAAGCTGGCAGCATACACGACAACCATTTTCCTGACAAATCATGTTGACATCATCGTAGCCTGAACAGTAGGGCTGTGGGTCCCTCGTCGTCTCTGGGTGTTTACGAGTTAGATCCAACCAAAGCAACACAGTTCATCCCTCATGATTCTCTCTCCCCACATCACACAGTACGTATGTTTGACTGGGCTGTCAATCAGATATAAGCGAATATCAGAAGAACACCTTCATTGCTTTGACCAGTGTTTCTGCACACTTAGGTGTGTGAACACACACGATAACACATCTGATGTGGAAATGACCTTTTCAAAGGTCCAGTTGAACGCCTCCTACGTAACACAGTATATTCTGGCATGTAGTACCCAGTACATACATCCCCGAGCACTTGTTGCAGTGCCATCATGATCATGCCAGTTCACACCTCCACACCTAACGGGCACTGCTCACGTCCCCCAGTACTGTACCGATACACACGTCCCCAGCAGCGTGTCAGTACACACGTCCCCAGCAGCTTGCCAGTACACACGTCCCCACGTCCCCCAGCAGCGTGCCAGTACACACGTCCCCCAGCAGCGTGCCAGTACACACATCCCCCAGCAGCTTGCCAGTACACACGTCCCCCAGCAGCATGCCAGTATACACGTCCCCAGCAGCGTGCCAGTACACACGTCCCCCAGCAGCATGCCAGTACACACGTCCCCCAGCAGCATGCCAGTACACACGTCCCCCAGCAGCATGCCAGTACACACGTCCCCCAGCAGCATGCCAGTACACACGTCCCCCAGCAGCATGCCAGTATACACGTCCCCAGCAGCGTGCCAGTACACACGTCCCCCAGCAGCGTGGCAGTACACACGTCCCCCAGCAGCGTGCCAGTACACACGTCCCCCAGCAGCATGCCAGTACACACGTCCCCCAGCAGCGTGCCAGTACACACGTCCCCCAGCAGCATGCCAGTACACACGTCCCCCAGCAGCGTGCCAGTACACACGTCCCCCAGCAGCATGCCAGTACACACGTCCCCCAGCAGCGTGCCAGTACACACGTCCCCCAACAGCGTGCCAGTACACACGTCCCCCAGCAGCGTGCCAGTACACACGTCTCCCAGCAGCGTGCCAGTACACACGTCCCCCAACAGCGTGCCAGTACACACGTCCCCCAGCAGCATGCCAGTACACACGTCTCCCAGGACGGGTCCAGACCGGTACGTGTGCTGGTCTGGGTTGTGAATAGTGATGTTGTTTTTCTCGTGCCCGGCCATTGTTGTTACATGACAATGGATCTGTTTCCCTGGAGAAGGTGGCATTATTAAAGGCGTGCGTACACCCACCCACCCACCCACACACACACCACACACACACACACACACACACACACACACACAGCCTTCCACCAACCACACTGCACCCACGTGGGTGGGGACGGGGTCGTGGGCAGGGGGTATCCTCCCCAGCTGGCTGCATAACCCACCAGCTGATTGTGTGGGAGGGAGCAGCCCATAGGAAGCCACTACCGTGGGAGGAGGGACATCGTTCCGTCAGGGTTCGTCTCTCATGGAGGCTCTGCCCGCCTCCACGGGCTTCTGTTGCTACCAAGTTCCTGGCGTTTCTTGAGTGTATGTATACTGGCAGCGTGGGCGATGACGCTGGTAGTGTGGTGTGGTTCCGTCAGTGGCTCAGGGGCAGTGGAGACCACGGAACGTACTACAACATCAGGAACGTGTTCAGCGTCAAGGATATGTTTAGGGTTCGGGGGAGTTGATCAGTATGATGGAGGTGTTCAGGGCTAGGGATGTGGTACGAGTCAGAGCCAGGGACGCGTCTGACGTGAGGTACACGTCAAAGACTAGAAACGTATTCAGGGCCAGGGGCTAGAGACGTGTTCAGGGCCAGAGGTTAGAGACGTGTTTAGGGTCAAGGGCTAGAGACGTGTTACCCAAGCCAACCCCCTCCACACCCCCGCCCCCCTTAACCACATGGCACCCCCCCCCCCCTTTCCTTTAACAGTCAGGCGATAATGTGTGTAGCCGATATTGGCAGAGACGGAATTTTTGTGTTGTTGGGATTTAAAAACTCTATGAATTATTTGCACCTGATGAGGCGGATTGGCTCCGCGAAACATATAGTGCTGCATGTATAGAAAAATTACGTGTTAGATATAATTATATGAACTACTGAATTGCGTTATCACCTTCATAACTATCATCACGGACTAGCTTGATCAACATATATATATATATATATATATATATATATATATATATATATATATATATATATATATATATTTTTTTTTTTTTTTGCTTTGTCGCTGTCTCCCGCGTTTGCGAGGTAGCGCAAGGAAACAGACGAAAGAAATGCCCCCCCCCCATACACATGTATATACATACGTCCACACACGCAAATATACATACCTACACAGCTTTCCATGGTTTACCCCAGACGCTTCACATGCCCTGATTCAATCTACTGACAGCACGTCAACCCCGGTATACCACATCGATCCAATTCACTCTATTCCTTGCCCTCCTTTCACCCTCCTGCATGTTCAGGCCCCGATCACACAAAATCTTTTTCACTCCATCTTTCCACCTCCAATTTGGTCTCCACCTCTCCTCGTTCCCTCCACCTCCGACACATATATCCTCTTGGTCAATCTTTCCTCACTCATTCTCTCCATGTGCCCAAACCATTTCAAAACACCCTCTTCTGCTCTCTCAACCACGCTCTTTTTATTTCCACACATCTCTCTTACCTTTACGTTACTTACTCGATCAAACCACCTCACACCACACATTGTCCTCAAACATCTCATTTCCAGCACATCCATCCTCCTGCGCACAACTCTATCCATAGCCCACGCCTCGCAACCATACAACATTGTTGGAACCACTATTCCTTCAAACATACCCATTTTTGCTTTCCGAGATAATGTTCTCGACTTCCACACATTCTTCAAGGCTCCCAGGATTTTCGCCCCCTCCCCCACCCTATGATCCACTTCCGCTTCCATGGTTCCATCCGCTGCCAGATCCACTCCCAGATATCTAAAACACTTTACTTCCTCCAGTTTTTCTCCATTCAAACTTACCTCCCAATTGACTTGACCCTCAACCCTACTGTACCTAATAACCTAGCTCTTATTCACATTTACTCTTAACTTTCTTCTTTCACACACTTTACCAAACTCAGTCACCAGCTTCTGCAGTTTCTCACATGAATCAGCCACCAGCGCTGTATCATCAGCAAACAACAACTGACTCACTTCCCAAGCTCTCTCATCCCCATCCCTGGGAATAGGGGAAAAAGAATACTTCCCACGTATTCCCTGCGTGTCGTAGAAGGCGACTAAAAGGGAAGGGAGCGGGGGGCTGGAAATCCTCCCCTCTCGTTTTTAATTTTCCGAAAGAAGGAACAGAGAAGGGGGCCAAGTGAGGATATTCTCTCAAAGGCTCAGTCCTCTGTTCTTAACGCTACCTCGCTAACGCGGTGGGTAAGGATGACATACATGCAAGAGCTCACAGTATATTTACAACCATTTTGTCGCTCATTCTTGTTACACGTGAGACCTTCATATTGGGAGATGGGTAAGTGTGATGAGATGGATGAGAGGCGACGAGTGTGAGCAGTGTGTGTGGCATTTCGTATAACAGAGCAAGACAAAAGTGTAAGGAAGCAAGTGTGAGAGGTTTGGTGTGTGTGTGTGTGTGTGTGTGTGTGTGTGTGTGTGTGTGTGTGTGTTTGTGTGTGTGTGTGTGTGTTTGTGTGTGTGTATGAGTAAGTGTGTAAGGGTAAGTGTATTGTAGACATTAGGAGGAAACCTTAAGTTTTAGTGTGACAGTGCAGACATGAGAGTATTAGACTATCTCCAGCACCACTAGACAACCCCAGCGCCATCCCCAGCACCACTAAACAACCCCAGCAGTACTAGACACCCCAGCACTATCCCTAGCACAGCACCATAGACAACCCCAGCACCACTAAACAACGCCAGCACCGCTAGACAACCCCAGCACCACCCCAGCACCACCCCAGCACCACTAGACAACCTTAGCACCATCCACAGCACCACTAGACAACCCCAACACTACTAGACAACCCCAGCACCACTAGACAACCCCAGCACCACTAGACAACCCCAGCACCACTAGACAACCCCAGCACCACTAAACAACCCCAGCAGTACTAGACACCCCAGCACAATCCCTAGCACAGCACCATAGACAACCCCAGCACCACTAAACAACGCCAGCACCGCTAGACAACCCCAGCACCACCCCAGCACCACTAGACAACCCCAGCACCACCCCAGCACCACTAGACAACCTTAGCACCATCCACAGCACCACTAGACAACCCCAACACTACTAGACAACCCCAGCACCACTAGACAACCCCAGCACCACTAGACAACCCCAGCACCACCCCAGCACCACTAGACAACCTTAGCACCATCCACAGCACCACTAGACAACCCCAGCACCACTAGACAACCCCAGCACCACCCCAGCACCACTAGACAACCTTAGCACCATCCACAGCACCACTAGACAACCCCAACACTACTAGACAACCCCAGCACCACTAGACAACCCCAGCACCACTAGACAACCCCAGCACCACCCCAGCACCACTAGACAACCTTAGCACCATCCACAGCACCACTAGACAACCCCAACTTTACTAGACAACCCCAGCACCACTAGACAACCCCAGCACCACTAGACAACTGCAACACCCTCATTACAATGAGGTGTAGAATGGGAGGGAGGAGGACCCTCGAACCCACTACACCCTCACTTTGTACACGCGCTGTATGCGGATGTAGCACGTACAGACACACACACTGTTAGCTGGAGTATTTACTGTAGATATTGGTATTTACATATGGTTAGTAAATATATACATATACCAGGTTAAGAAACGGGTCAACGCCAGTGTAAAACTTCTCCCTGTAAAACACACACACACACACAAACATCATGGGCATTTGTCAGTTACAATGGACATCTTTTGTGTTTTGAGGTTAGGATATCTTGCTACTCCCTGGCAAATTGATCTTATTGTGTTAAATCTTTAGTGGGTGGTGATCAAAAGAGTTAAAGGGCAATAATATGAACATCCTTACGTGTGTACCAGTGAGATTTGCTGCTGCTAAATGCACTCAGTTTTGGCCACAAATCTTGTAGGTAGTTGCAGTGCTTCACATGACATCAGATGCCACCTGGCCATCGCAACCGAGAGATTGTATTCTTGTATATTGTCATCATGCGTAAGCTTTTAGGCTATCTTTATCTCGAATATTCAAGATCAATGTACAGTACATGGTAATGGGTACGAGGCATCCCTGTAGTGGCCTCAGTAAAGTGCTGCATCACCCAGGAAGTGTGCATAATCAAGAATTGACAAAATATACCTATGAAAGACTGGCACCATTCTGTTTAGTTGGGGTGGTGGGGAGTATAGAGAATGGATATTAAATTCATGAGAGAAAACGGCAAGGTAAAGCGCGGGAATAATGGGTAACTCTTTAGCTAAGACTTTCGCTCTGCTTGATAATGATAATAAAGAGAACGTAATAATCAGTAATGATAATGATAATAATGGTAATCGTTTTACTGAATTTTCTATAGCTGCAGGCTAAAAATACATACAAATACGCAATTTTTAGACATTCGTGAGAATATAGCTTTTTTTCATTTCTTGCTTCACTGTCAAGCATCTGCATTGAGCCCCAGTGCCGAACTTTTTTCTCCTTTCCTTCTCAGTACTTCTGTCTGTCTTCGTTGCACTTCCATATATATTCTTCATGTAACCCAGAGTCAGTAATCAAGAAAGATATTCATAGTTATGTGTCCAGTCACCTAATCTTACCCCCGGATATAAAGGAGGATAACGGAGAGTCTTTAAACTGACAGTTAGGAGACAGCGAACTGATTCTTGACGATGTTCCCTGTGGCTGGGGTGGGGCTGTCGTTGTAGCAGTCAGTACGAACTTGGGTATGATCAACTCAGTTCTCCCAAACTGCATTTTGGGTATGAAGGATCTTTGTTGGATGAGGTCCAGGTGATGATTGAAGACGGTCGGGAGGGACCAGTGTGTCGAGCGACACCTGCTATATGATGTAAGAGGAAGCGAGGATGATCATGTATGCTCTCTTCTACACTTTTTATAACAGCCGTTGCTGTGTAATGGTTGGGGAGGAAAACCAGTCAAGATCAGCATAGGTGAAACTTTAAATTCTGATAGCAGGAGTGTGGGTTACTAAGTGATGTATTACTGTAATTGAACAGGATGAAGAGGGGTTATGAAAAGTGCATAGTTAGAAATATACTACCATTCATTTTTGTCATAAGGCAGCGATTGAATAATGTGTTTATAGTATCAAGGCCAACCACTTGAAATCTGGTACAGCAATATGCTAGAGGTAGAATTGTCTCCTGTGCTTGGCGTAGAAAACCTGGCTTTTTTTTTTAAAGTTAAGTACTGATGCATTTTACGGTGTTTTATATAAATTGAATACAGTACTTTGTAAAACTTCGTCAGTTTCTTGAGTGCCAAATTGGCACAGACTAAAACTTTAGGCAGATACCAAACACTATTGTGATTATAGCTGTCATTTAGCACCCTCCCTCTCCGTACACCCGGAAAGGAAATATAAAAAAACCCTCATCCAGAAACCAACCATCCCGGAGCAGTTAGCCTCTACCCCAGCAACCAATGAGCTCTAAGTGAACATGAGACCAATATATTTAGCGAGAGTTTATGTGTCCTTAGAATTTAACTCCAGAAGGTGTTAAAGATTTTTTGGTAGGTGGATGCAGACTGAAGTTGACGGCCCCAGTCAATCTGGCCGTTGATAGGCCTTAAAACCAAACAATGAACCAAGTGACCTAGGATTCTCTCTCTCTCTCTCTCTCTCTCTCTCTCTCTCTCTCTCTCTCTCTCTCTCTCTCTCTCTCTCTCTCTCTCTCTCTCTCTCTCTCTCTCTCTCGAGGCTTCCCAAGAGACTAACCCATTCCCAGTTCGTCCATCCATCTTCACAACCTCCAATGGTTTGTCCCACAAAGTTGTGACAAACATGTTGATATTGACAAGTTGCAGGACATATCACAGAAAGTGTTCATCTGATGATCTTTGCAAAGAGAGGAGTTGGGGGATTGGAGATGACAGGATAGCTGTGCGAGAATAAGGAAACAAAAGAAAAGAAATGGGAAACAAAGTCAGATTTGAGAAAAGTGTGATTAGGGGAGTCAGATTCACAAATGAAACCATAAATGATGCTATTGTAAATATAGGTAACGAAACCATTTCCCTTGGTGTTATTGTAAAAATCATTTCCTGATATATTGTAAGCATAGAGGTTGTCTGTTTAAAAGAAAGGTTCCTAAAGGCAAATTATGTAAGGTGAGTTGTGTTGACCGTAGTAGATTATGTCATAAAGTGTTTTTTCAACAAGACAAGTTCAGGAACCATCCTGTTGAATCTCTCAATATGTATTTTGCATATCATGGACCCTTTCAGTTACTTCACTAATAATATGGTAGAAGGTGGACATATCAACCCCATGTATTGTGCTTCTTAGAAAATCTCTTTCCTAAGTCATGGTCTGTGGCCTTTCTTACGGCATTAGGCTCAAAGGTCGAAGTCAGTCCCCCACTTCGGAGGCTTGCTATCATTCAGGATTCCATGTGGGTGAGACTCACCAGATATCTCGTTAGAAGTTAGGGACTTGGTTAAGTACCTCGCCTGTTCAGGCAAGGGAAGCCCAGGCACTGGAGGCAGGAGCCTACTGCAGTTGCTGCTTGATAAATTGGTCACGGCAGCCATGATGTGGTACTCACTCTTCTCTCTTTGTCGTGATTAGTGTCACCCCTTCTGCGTAAATCAACCTTCCTAATGACCTAGACATTTTTGCTCCACCATCTCTGTAAGTTATTATCACAAATCACGCTACATCATTAACACGTGTGGAAAATTATAGCATTTATTGACTTTTTATTCATTCTTGTTAGATTTTTACTGCATCAATGAATAGTTTCAAACACATATCAGATTTCAGATGTTGAAGAAGTGGGATCTGAGTGTGGGGTTATGGAATGCATCCCCTTTCTTCCCACTCTCTAATTGATTTTGCTTTGCACACCTCTTTCCAGGGATGCATTTCCCTGTTTGAAAAAGTTACTGTCATTGAGAACTAAATTTGATAGTGCTGTTGTATGTAGCTGCCAACAAAACCAGCTGAAATTAACAAACCGAGGAGAATTCAGACACACATTAAAAGCAAAGTTAAGAAAATGGAACGCACTAGTATCATGAAAGGTTGAAAGGACTTAAACTCAATTGCTCAGATAGGAAAAGGAAGAAGATATATTGCGTGATATTTTAAGCATGGCAACATGTTGAAGGAATTACGTGATATGTAGAGACTAAAAACTTTAAAACCCGAAAAAATAATTAGATCAACAAGAATCTCTTGTAATATATCAAAAAGTTTTATTATTAATTATTCTTATTATATATGATCGCTGTTTCCCGTGTTAGCGAGGTAGAGCCAGGAAACAGACGAAGAAAGACCCCTCTAATTGTGTACAAACATATATACACACACACACACACACACACACACACACACATATATATATATATATATATATATATATATATATATATATATATATATATATATATATATATATATATATATATATATATATATTTATTTATTTATTTATTTATTCATTTATTTATTTTGCTTTGTCGCTGTCTCCCGCGTTAGCGAGGTAGCGCAAGGAAACAGACGAAAGAATGGCCCAGCCCACCCACATACAAATGTATATACATGCGTGTATATACATACATGTCCACACACGCAAATATACATACCTATACATCTCAACGTATACATATATATATATATATATATATATATATATATATATATATATATATATATATATATATATATATATATATATATAATTTTTTTTTTTTTTTTTTGTCGCTGTCTCCCGCATTTGCGAGGTAGCGCAAGGAAACAGACGAAAGAAATGGCCCAACCCACCCCCATACACATGCCTTGATTCAATCCACTGACAGCACGTCAACCCCGGTATACCACATCGCTCCAATTCACTCTATTCTTTGCCCTCCTTTCACCCTCCTGCATGTTCAGGCCCCGATCACACAAAATCTTTTTCACTCCATCTTTCCACCTCCAATTTGGTCTCCCTCTTCTCCTCGTTCCCTCCACCTCCGACACATATATCCTCTTGGTCAATCTTTCCTCACTCATTCTCTCCATGTGACCAAACCATTTCAAAACACCCTCTTCTGCTCTCTCAACCACGCTCTTTTTATTTCCACACATCTCTCTTACCCTTACGTTACTTACTCGATCAAACCACCTCACACCACACATTGTCCTCAAACATCTCATTTCCAGCACATCCAGCCTCCTGAGCACAACTCTATCCATAGTCCACGCCTCGCAACCATACAACATTATTGGAACCACTATTCCTTCAAACATACCCATTTTTGCTTTCCGAGATAATGTTCTCGACTTCCACACATTCTTCAAGGCTCCCGGAATTTTCGCCCCCTCCCCCACCCTATGATCCACTTCCACTTCCATGGTTCCATCCGCTGCCAGATCCACTCCCAGATATCTAAAACACTTCACTTCCTCCAGTTTTTCTCCATTCAAACTCACCTCCCAATTGACTTGACCCTCAACCCTACTGTACCTAATAACCTTGCTCTTATTCACATTTACTCTTAACTTTCTTCTTTCACACACTTTACCAAACTCAGTCACCAGCTTCTGCAGTTTCTCACATTAAATTTTAGGGAGAATAAAAAGATGTTCTGGAAGGAGATAAATAAAGTGCGTAAGACAAGGGAGCAAATGGGAACTTCAGTGAAGGGCGCAAATGGGGAGGTGATAGCAACTAGTGGTGATGTGAGAAGGAGATGGAGTGAGTATTTTGAAGGTTTGTTGAATGTGTTTGATGATAGAGTGGCAGATATAGGGTGTTTTGGTCGAGGTGGTGTCCAAAGTGAGAGGGTTAGGGAAAATGATTTGGTAAACAGAGAAGAGGTAGTAAAAGCTTTGCGGAAGATGAAAGCCGGCAAGGCAGCAGGTTTGGATGGTATTGCAGTGGAATTTATTAAAAAAAGGGGGTGACTGTATTGTTGACTGGTTGATAAGGTTATTTAATGTATGTATGACTCATGGTGAGGTGCCTGAGGATTGGCGGAATGCGTGCATAGTGCCATTGTACAAAGGCAAAGGGGATAAGAGTGAGTGCTCAAATTACAGAGGTATAAGTTTGTTGAGTATTACTGGTAAATTATATGGTAGGGTATTGATTGAGAGGGTGAAGGCATGTACAGAGCATAAGATTGGGGAAGAGCAGTGTGGTTTCAGAAGTGGTAGAGGATGTGTGGATCAGGTGTTTGCTTTGAAGAATGTATGTGAGACATACTTAGAAAAGCAAATGGATTTGTATGTAGCATTTATGGATCTGGAGAAGGCATATGATAGAGTTGATAGAGATGCTCTGTGGAAGGTATTAAGAATATATGGTGTGGGAGGCAAGTTGTTAGAAGCAGTGAAAAGTTTTTATCGAGGATGTAAGGCATGTGTACGTGTAGGAAGAGAGGAAAGTGATTGGTTCTCAGTGAATGTAGGTTTGCGGCAGGGGTGTGTGATGTCTCCATGGTTGTTTAATTTGTTTATGGATGGGGTTGTTAGGGAGGTAAATGCAAGAGTTTTGGAAAGAGGGGCAAGTATGAAGTCTGTTGGGGATGAGAGAGCTTGGGAAGTGAGTCAGTTGTTGTTCGCTGATGATACAGCGCTGGTGGCTGATTCATGTGAGAAACTGCAGAAGCTGGTGACTGAGTTTTGTAAAGTGTGTGAAAGAAGAAAGTTAAGAGTAAATGTGAATAAGAGCAAGGTTATTAGGTACAGTAGGGTTGAGGGTCAAGTCAATTGGGAGGTAAGTTTAAATGGAGAAAAACTGGAGGAAGTAAAGTGTTTTAGATATCTGGGAGTGGATCTGGCAGCGGATGGAACCATGGAAGCGGAAGTGGATCATAGGGTGGGGGAGGGGGCGAAAATCCTGGGAGCCTTGAAGAATGTGTGGAAGACGAGAACATTATCTCGGAAAGCAAAAATAGGTGTGTTTGAAGGAATAGTGGTTCCAACAATGTTGTATGGTTGCGAGGCGTGGGCTATGGATAGAGTTGTGCACAGGAGGATGGATGTGCTGGAAATGAGATGTTTGAGGACAATGTGTGGTGTGAGGTGGTTTGATCGTGTAAGTAACGTAAGGGTAAGAGAGATGTGTGGAAATAAAAAGAGCGTGGTTGAGAGAGCAGAAGAGGGTGTTTTGAAATGGCTTGGGCACATGGAGAGAATGAGTGAGGAAAGATTGACCAAGAGGATATATGTGTCGGAGGTGGAGGGAACGAGGAGAAGTGGGAGACCAAATTGGAGGTGGAAGGATGGAGTGAAAATGATTTTGTGTGATCGGGGCCTGAACATGCAGGAGGGTGAAAGGAGGGCAAGGAATAGAGTGAATTGGATCGATGTGGTATACCGGGGTTGACGTGCTGTCAGTGGATTGAATCAGGGCATGTGAAGCGTCTGGGGTAAACCATGGAAAGCTGTGTAGGTATGTATATTTGCGTGTGTGGACGTATGTATATACATGTGTATGGGGGTGGGTTGGGCCATTTCTTTCGTCTGTTTCCTTGCGCTACCTCGCAAATGCGGGAGACCGGCAAAAAAAAAATATATATATATATATATATATATATATATATATATATATATATATATATATATATATATATATATATATATATATTATCCCTGGGGATAGGGGATTAAGAATACTTCCCACGTATTCCCTGCGTGTCGTAGAAGGCGACTAAAAGGGGAGGGAGCGGGGGTCTGGAAATCCTCCCCTCTCATTTTTTTTCATTTTCCAAAAGAAGGAACAGAGTGGGGCCAGGTGAGGATATTCCAAAAAAGGCCCAGTCTTCTGTTCTTAACGCTACCTCGCTAACGAGGGAAATGGCGAATAGTTTAAAAAAAAGAAAAGAATATATATATATATAGAAGGCGACTAAAAGGGGAGGGAGCGGGGGTCTGGAAATCCTCCCCTCTCATTTTTTTTCATTTTCCAAAAGAAGGAACAGAGTGGGGCCAGGTGAGGATATTCCAAAAAAGGCCCAGTCTTCTGTTCTTAACGCTACCTCGCTAACGAGGGAAATGGCGAATAGTTTAAAAAAAAGAAAAGAATATATATATATATATATATATATATATATATATATATATATATATATATATATATATATATATATATATATATATATAATTCATACTGTCTGCCTTTATTCATTCCCATCGCCACCTCGCCACACATGAAATAACAACCCCTTCCCCCCTCATGTGCGCGAGGTAGCGCTAGGAAAAGACAACAAAGGCCCCATTCGTTCACACTCAGTCTCTAGCTGTCATGTAATAATGCACCGAAACCACAGCTCCCTTCCCACATCCAGACCCCACAGAACTTTCCATGGTTTACCCCTGACGCTTCACATACCCTGGTTCAATCCATTGACAGCACATCGACCCTGGTATACCACATCGTTCCAATTCACTCTATTCCTTGCACGCCTTTCACCCTCCTGCATATTCACCATTTCCTACATTAGCGAGGTCGTGTTAAGAGGACTAAGCCTTAGAGGGAACATCCTTACTTGGCCGCCTTCTCTGTTCCCTCTTTTGGAAAATTAAAAATGGGAAGGGAGGATTTCCAGCACCCCACTCCCTCGCCTTTTAGTTGCCTTTTACAAAACATGAGGAATACATGGGAATATTCTTTCTCCCCATCCTCAGAGGGGATAGGGGAGAAAGAGATTGGAGACATAGGCCTTACTTGATGTTATAAGGCTGCTTATTATGAAAAGTGAAAAATTAAGAAGCATTTATGTTAGTCTGAATGTCCATGTTTTGCTTTAACGCAATGGCATGCATGAAAGATACATATTGCTTTAGAGACCCTGTGTACCTGATCCTCCCTGTGAAGATTGGGTATAGAATTACTGATGATATATAGATGGATAGATCATTAATTTACATAAATGTTGGGAAATTTGGATGAACTGATGTTACCTTTCATTCCTTTTCAGACTAAGTATGGGGTGGTGAAGGGATGAAACCAGGCTCCAGGACTCAGACCAAGGGGCGGGGGCATCAGCAAGGGAGCAGCCTCAGGCAGCTCAAGACGCCCCCGCTCAAAAAGACTTCCACACCTAAGTTTAAAGCTAAGGTGAGTGGCTTGCAATCAAACATGAAAACAGCAGTGCCAGTCAAATTTTTCAGTACTGTAGGACACATGTCTTAGTGAAAACAGAAAAGTTAGCATTGGTACTAGATGGCTTGTTTCTATCTTTTTGCAAATATGAGGGTTTGCATATCATCATTTGAGTTGACAAGTGCAAAATTTGCTCTGTGAGATGTTGTTATATGGAGGATAGCTCAGTGCCCACACCCAAGGTCCCAGAAGTGAACTATGATTAGGCTGGCTTTTTATGGTCAACATTCTCAACATGTGCAACAGGTCAACCAAACTCTTAGCTCACCTGGTCCAACAGCAAGCCTCATCATACACTGCCTTTTGCATGCCAGCACTACACAATGACTACCTAGAATGCACTCCACAAGCCATCCTGTAGCCACTTACCAATTCTGGTAATGCTCCACCAGACCCATGCAACCCACACAGCCACTAAAAAGACAAACTACCTGGAGGTAGAGTAGCCAGCATTCACACTACATAGAATGCAAGTTCTGGAACTTTATCTTGAATGATTTTCCATCCCTTTGGTATGTTATCTTCAGCATCACAAGCTAAGCCGGCAAGAAGCATGTACTGCAAGAACATAGAGAGCAGTACATAACATAAAATTCTCTCCACAAGTAACAGACCTCAGAAAACAAAGAAAACCACTCAAATAAAACCATTCACTGTCAGCTGAGGGAGGGTCCTAGAATGGATATTGATTCTCGACAACACTATCACGATCATCGCTAGCCACTAATGTTGCCATCATTTGCCTGTCACTGCACATGGATAATACCTGTTCTTTGTAGCTCCATAGCACTGTTTAATCTTTGAATGACAGATGTCCTGCTAAAAGAAGATTGTGAAATAAAAAAACAATGTCTTGCAATGGAATAATGAAAGAAATACATGTAAAAGTAAAGTATTTATATTTATCTATTTTGCTTTGTCACTGTCTCCTACATTAGCGAGGTAGCGCAAGGAAACAGACAAAAGAATGGCCCAACCCACCTGCATACACATGTATATACATACACGTCCACACACGTAAATATACATACCTGTACATCTCAACGTACACATATATATACACACAGACATATACATATATACACACGTACATAATTCATACTGTCTGCCTTTATTCATTCCCGTTGCCACCCCACCACACATGAAATAACAACTCTCTCCTCCTGCATGTGTGCAATGTAGTGCTAGGAAAGGACAACAAAGGCCACATTCGTTCACACTCAGTCTCTAGCTGTCATGTATAATGCACTGAAACCACAGCTCCCTTTCCACATGCAGGCCCCACAGAACTTTCCATGGTTTACCCCAGATGCTTCACATGCCCTGGTTCAATCCATTGACAGCACGTCGACCCTGGTATATCACATTGTTCCAATTCACTCTATTCCTTGCATGCCTTTCACCCTCCTGCATGTTCAGGCCCCGATCACTCAAAATCTTTTTCACTCCATCTATCCACCTCCAATTTGGTCTCCCACTTCTCCTCATTCCGTCCACTTCTGACATATATATCCTCTTGGTCAATCTTTCCTCAAACATCTCATTTCCAGCACACCCACCCTCCCCTGCACAACTCTACCTATAGCCCACGCCTCGCAACCATATAACATTGTTGGAACCACTATTCCTTCAAACATACCCATTTTTGCTTTCCTAGATAATGTTCTCGACTTCCACACATTCTTCAACGCTCCCAGAACTTTCGCCCCCTCCCCCACCCTATGAATCACTTCCGCTTCCATGGTTCCATCCGCTGCCAAATCCACTCCCAGATATCTAAAACACTTCACTTCCTCCAGTTTTTCTCCATTCAAACTTACCTCCCAATTGACTTGTCCCTCAACCCTGCTCTACCTAATAACCTTGCTCTTATTCACATTTACTCTCAGCTTTCTTCTTTCACATACTTTACCAAACTCACTCACCAGCTATTGCAGTTTCTCACACGAATCAGCCACCAGCGCTGTATCATCAGCAAACAACTGACTCACTTCCCAAGCTCTCTCATCCGCAACAGACTGCATACTTGCCCCTCTTTCCAAAACACTTGCATTCACCTCCCTAACAACCCCATCCATAAACAGATTAAACAACCATTGAGACATCACACACCCCTGCCACAAACCAACATTCACTGAGAATCAATCACTTTCCTCTCATCCTACACATACACATGCCTTACATCCTCGATAAAAACTTTTCACTGCTTCTAACAACTTGCCCCCACACCATATATTCTTAATACCTTCCACAGAGCATCTCCATCAACTCTTTCATATGCCTTCTCCAGATCCATAAATGCTACATACAAATCCATTTGCTTTTCTGAATATTTCTCACATACATTCTCCAAAGCAAACACCTAATCCACACATTCTCTACCACTTCTGAAACCACACTGCTCTTCCCCAATCTGATGCTCTGTACATGCCTTCACCCTCTCAGTCAATACCCTCCCATATAATTTCCCAGGAATACTCAAAAAACTTATACCTCTGTAATTTGAGCACTCACTTTTATCCCCTCTGCCTTTGTGCAATGGCACTATGCAAGCATTCTGCCAATCCTCAGGTCTCTTACCATGAATCATACATACATTAGATAACCTTACCAACCAGTCAACAATTCAGTCACCCCCTTTATCAGTAAATTCCACTGCAATACCATCCAAACCCGCTGCCTTGCCGGCTTTCATCTTCTACAAAGCTTTTACTACCTCTTCTCTGTTTACCAAATCATTCTCCCTAACCCCTCTCACTTTGCACACCACCTCGACCAAAACACCCTATATCTGCCACTCTATCATCAAACACATTCAACAAGCCTTCAAAATACTCACTCCATCTCCTCACATCACCACTACTTGTTTTCACCTCCCCATTTGCCCCCTTCACTGAAGTTCCCATTTGTTCTCTTGTCTTACACACTTTATTTACCTCCTTCCAAAACATCTTTTTATTCTCCCTAAAATATAATGATACTCTCTCACCCCAACTCTCATTTGCCCTCTTTTTCATCTCTTGCACCTTTTTCTTGACCTCCTACCTCTTTCTTTTATACATCTCCCAGTCCTTTGCATTATTTCCCTGCAAATATCATACAAATGCCTCTCTCTTCTATTTCACTAATAATCTTACTTCTTCATCCCACCACTCACTACCCTTTCTAATCTGCCCACCTCCCACGCTTCTCATGCCACAAGCATCTTTTGTGCAAGCCATCACTGCTTCCCTAAATACATCCCATTCCTCCCCCACTCCCCTTACGTCCTTTGTTCTCACCTTTTCCCATTCTGTGCTCAGTCTCCCCTGGTACTTCCTCACACAAGTCTCCTTCCCAAGCTCATTTACCCTCACCACTCTCTTCACCCCAACATTCTTCTTTTCTGAAAACCTCTGCAAATCTTCACCTTTGCCTCCACAAGATAATGATCGGACATCCCTCCAGTTGCACCTCTCAGCACATTAACATCCAAAAGTCTTCCTTTCATGTGCTTATCAATTAACACGCAATCTAATAACACTCTCTGGCCATCTCTTCAACTTACATATGTATACTTATGTATATCTCTCTTTTTAAACCAGGTATTCCCAATCACCAGTCCTTTTTCAGCACATAAATCTACAAGCTCTTCACCATTTCCATTTACAACACTGAACACCCCATGCACACCAATTATTTCCTCAACTGCCACATTACTCACCTTTGTATTCAAATCACCCATCACTATAACCTGGTCTCGTGCATTAAAACTACTAGCACACAGACTCAACTGCTTCCAAAACACTGAAAAATTGAGCTAACTTATACAGCTGTGGTATAATGCTGAAGATGACGTTTAGATCCCCGAAGAAGTAGTGAAGAAATGAAGGAGGGATTTGGAGGTTGTGTTGTAAGCAGATTATCTGTTTTCCATTATACAATGAAAACAGTTCATGTAAAAGCAAAGGATATGTACAAAAACTAAGCCAGTATATTCTATACATCAATATCATTATCTTTAAGTTAATTGTAAATAAGGTTCACCAAGGAATGGTGAAGGAAGGGTTTAGAAGGGTGTGTGCCATTCAAATTTTCTGTTTCCCATTATAAGATGAGAGAAATATATGCAACTACAATAGTAGGAAACAAGTGAGATTTAGAAGAAGATATGTTGATGAAAGTTGTTTTTGAATCATTGAATTTAACCAGTTCCCTGCTATCCTATTCATGAGGTTGCACAAATCAAAATTGAGAGAGGAAATGTGTTCAATGTAAGAAAAAGAATGAGCAACACAGTGAGGAAGGGAAATAGAGTGAGTTAGAGCATGTAGAGAGAGGACATCAACTTAAGAATGAATAGGGTTGGAGGAAGAAGAAAGACCATTTATAAAGAGAAGAAAGAGATTAGTTGATAGTACTGAACCATGGGGTACATCACTTCTGATAGTTAGAGAGAGGACTTACTTCAGTAATAACTATTACAATGGCACAGATCTATGTAGCTCATTATTTATCTACCTCTGTGTCAGCTAGACTGAATTCTGATCTAATTCATATATGGTAGATCAGATGCATGGAGCCTCTAGATAACTCATACACATCCCCAACCCATATTAAGTGTACCAAAGAAATGATGAACTTCCACACTAATATGCATACTTCTTATTGTTTTGCTTTAGATACCAAGTTGATTTGTCACATGAAATTGAAGCCTCCATTCATATCTCCACCTTTAATTACCAAACAAATTAACTGCACTCACACATAAATTTTTTTTGTAGCATCTTCTTCTGAAGTACGTCCATCCCCATCCAGACCTCCCACTGTACAAATCCATCTGTTTTGAAGTCTGCCTCATCTTACTTTTCATTTCCAAATGCAAAAATCATTTTTCACACTTTTTTTGGTGTTGGAAAAACATGTGTGCTGGAATATGCTTGGCAACCCATGCACTCCTGTTGCCAGCTTTTTTCTTAGCTAGTCATGTCTAATAACAAAGTCAGCTCGTTTGTGAAGTACAGCATGAGGGAAGAGGATTAATTAGGTCATAAGGAATAGTGCTTTTAACTTATCTAATGATCAGTAGAAAATAAGTTACTAGTCAAGGAGAAAGTGCGACTACCCATTTCTTGATATTTTTCTGTCATGCATGGGAAAGATCATAAGGGATGAGTCTCCCCAGTTCATGAATTCAAGCACAGAAAGAAGGCTGTATTGCAAACTTTATTTTCTATTAAAACATTATGATTGATACAGGCTTAACTTCAGAATTATTTCTCAAATGTTTCAAGTATTCTACTTGAGTTGTAGATACAAAGGTATGGAAATGGTTAGTAATGCAAATTTTTGGAGAAGATATTACATAAGCAGCATTAATGTGACTGAGGGGAATGGTATTTGTGTTAATGATTGATGAAAACTTTATCAGTGAAGTGTATAGAAAACTAAGAATGCATATTCCTTAATGTTTAATGCTGATACATGTCTATTGAAATAGATTTATGCAATTAATGTGTTTAGGAAAGATTCTGCATTTGCTGCTTTCCATTGAATTCCTAATGAAGTTAACTGCCTATAGCTTTATTTTTCTTCTCATAAGTTTACACAGTATCATAATGCTTTAAGTGATCTTTTTTATGGTTTTTCCCCAGTGATGTCCAATTTATTCACATGTAAATCCTGTATCATAGTATAAATGTTTTTGATGGGTTTCTAGTTAGTGAAGGAAGTTGGAACACTGATGTTGGTATATTGGTGATGGATATTAATTTCTTCAATTTTTCAGGTAACCAAAAAGGAAAGTACAGGAGTCATCACAAGTTCCTGTCGGAGGAACAGTGGAGGTAGAGCTCAGAGGAAACATTCTTCATCTACTTCCTGTAGTGAGTCTTCACCAAAGGGTTCTGCTGGGGTTTCACCACGAGGTCATTCCACAAAGTGTAGCAGCCAGTCTCCTGGTAGGGCACCTACACATAACTCTCCAAGTGGCAAGGCATCTGCAAAATCCCCTGCTCAAAGGTCTCCAGGCAGATCCCCTTCACGAGTTGCCTTTGATGGTGCCAAAATAGCAGGAAAAGGAGCTAAACCTTCCACAAAGTCAGAGAGTGATAATCCTAAACCTTCTAAAATTCCTGACAACTCAAGCAGCCAGAGGTCCAAATTGGTATCGGATAAACAGGAAATGACCAAAGTAGGGAAAGATGCCTCCTCGGAAGGAAACAGATCAACCTCACATAGTGCCAAACATCCACTGTTTGACAAAGGGAAAAAGTCCACATTGAGTGGAAAGTCCAGACAGAATTCTGAGTCTAGATATGACAGTAATTCAAAGTCAGGAGACGAGAAAGAGGAGAGTGATAAGGATGGCAAGAAAAAGGGAAAGCAAGTAAAGATTAATTGTTCTGAAAAACAAGAAAATGACAAAGTGAAGAAGAAAGGGAAACAAGTGTGTGAGAAAAAAGAGGAGACAAATATAAAAGAGGAAATTAGTAGAGTGATGAAAAATAAAGTTAAGAAAATTGATGAGAAAGGGGAGAAGGATAAAGAAGTGAAAAAGAAGATCAAGAAAATTGTGGAAGAAAAGGAAGGGTTTGAGAATGATAGAAAATGGAAAGACGATTATGATAAGGATGTAAAGAAGAAAGGCGATAAAGATACAAGAATGAAAGAAGAAGGGGATAAAGATGTTAAAAGAAAAGAAGGATATGATAAAGGTGGAAAAAAGGAAGAAGCTGATAAAGATGTGAAAAAGAAGGAGGACACTGAAAAAGATTCAAAAAAGAAAATAGAAGGTAATAATAATGCAAAAATAAAAGATGAAATGGATAAAGATGCAAAAAAGAAAGTGGAAGGTGATAAAGATGCAAAACAGAAGCAGGAAGATGAGAGAGATAGTAAAAGGAAAGAGGAAGCTGATAAAAATGCAAAAAAGAAAGTGGAAAGTGATAAAGAAATAAAAAAGAAAGAGGAAGGTACCAAAGAACCAAGGAAATCAGACTTTGAAAGGGAAGAAAAAAAGATTTTGGATTTTGAAAAAGAGGCAAGACAGAAAGATGACTCTAATAAAGATGGTAAAACAAAACTGAAGAAATCTCAGGATGAGAAAGAGGAGAGTGATAGGGAAGGGAAAAGGGGAAAGAGAACAGATGAAAATGAAGAAACTGTTAAAGAAAGCAAAGAGTTAAAGAAAATAGTTGACACTGGAGGTGTTGAAAAAGCAGAAAAAGAACTTCTAAATGGCACAAAAGATAGCCAACCTAGTGGTAAAAGCACCTCAAAAGAAAAACTGGATAAAATGGTGCTTAAGAATGAAACCAAAGAAATCAGTGAGGATGGTAGTTCTTCCACAAGTAAACCAAAGAAGAAAGGTATTGTGAGGAAGGTTGTTGTAGATAATGAAGGGGAAAGTAATGTAGCTTATTCAAAAGAGATTAGTATTAAAGATGATAAAGAAAAGAAAGCTTCGTCTCTATTGAAGAAAGAAAATGGAGTATTCAACAGTGATACGAAAGGAAGTAAAGGTAAGCCTATATATTCATCACCACAACAGGTGCCAGTGCCTAAAAAAAGAGGGAGACCTAAAGGTAGTAAAAATAAAAGAAAAAATGATGGCTTGCCCCCTGCTAGATCTAAAAAAGATAGAAATAAAACTGAGAAGAGACAGAGCTCAAAACCAAACACCAAAACTAAGAAAGAAAGAAGTGTATTTTCTTTTTCAGAAAGTGATGGGGAAAAGGATGAAAAACCACTTAAGAGGAAAAAGAAGATTATAAAATCCAGTAATAAAGGTAACAGTGAGAGAGATTTGAAGGATGAGGAGGATAATTCTACCTCAGACAATATATCGTCGGATGAAGACACACAAGACTCAATTCAAGGCATCCGCAAAGGAAAGCTTTGTGGAAACAGATCTGAATGTCCAAAGAAAGTTGTAATTGGGGGTAATATATACAAGTTAAAAAAGGAGACTACAAAGTCCCGGGTACAACATAAGAAGGCAGTCAAATCACTTCACAGAAAAAAAGTGAAGAAGCAAACTTCTGAATCATCAGAGACTGAAGAAGACAGTGAAGACAAGAAGTTATCCAAAGCAAAAATGAGTAAGATTGCAAAAGTAAGATCTGATGATAGTGAAAGTAGTGAAAATGAGCAGGCAAAAAAATCAAAGCCCTCACCAAAAAGAATAATATGTAGTCATGAGGAAACAAGTGATGAAGAAATAAGTGATGATGATGAAGACTGGAAAACTGCAAATGAACGTAGAAGACAGGTTAGAAATTTGAAGAAGAGAAAAGGTTGTGGGAGTAAAAGGCTAAAGAAAAAAGCATTGCAAGATAAACTGATTTTGAAAAGTGATGAGGAAAAGAATGATGAATCAGAAGAGGAGGAGGAAGAAGGTGAAGATGATGGAGATTATGAAGAAAATATGAAACAGGACAGAAGAGGACAGGGAGGTAATAAGAAGGGAACTACTAAAGACAAGAAAATAAGTTCAAGTCAAAAACAGACTAAAGAAAAGTTAACTCCAAAAACTAGCCTTAAATCGGAATCATCATCAGAGGAAAATGATGAGGATGATCAAGATGTTATTAAGAATACAAGAAAGAAAAAGTCATACAAAAATTCTGCTGGTAAAGTTTTGAAGAAGTCTTCCAAAGGAGATTCCAAAGCAACCTTAAAGAAAACCAAAAAAGTAACCTTTGTCAAGAAAGATTGTAGAAGCAAAGATGATACTTCAGAAGTTGATGAGAGTGACAAAGAAAGTGATAGTGAATATGAAGCAAATACAAGAACAAAGAAATCAGGAAAAAGCATCCTGAAAACCAAAAAACATATATCAAAGACAAAGAAAAGGGAAGAAAATGCAGCACCTCCCCGGAGAGCTGCTCGCATGGCCAGTCTCAATGCACGAGCCATGATGCATTGTATGAATGAAGATGCCAGAATTCCTTTACCTTCCCTGCCTCCTTCCACATCCAAAAATGAAAGTATAACTCTTGCTCTTAGAGACCAAGTAAGTCATGACAGTAATTCAGAAGAAGATTCTGATGAAGATGATAGAGACTACGACACTGATGATGATAGACATGGGAAACGACGCAAAAACATAAAAAGAAAAAATGAAGAGGAAACAGAAAAGAAAGTTAAAAAGAAACGTAAAAGGCGCAGAGGAGAGTTAGATGTACACATGGATATGCGTGATATGGTTGTCACAAAACGAATGGCCAGTTTGAATGCTTCTGCAATCATGGCTGCAAGTTACTCCAGTGAATCACGAAAAAGAACCCCAACATCAGCAGCAGCAGCCGCAGCATCAACCAGTTCCTCAGCTGAAAGTGAAATAACAAATGTTGATATTAAACGGAAAATATCTGTCAAATCCACTAAGGCTCGTAACACAACAACCAGTAGTGTGATCACAGTTGAGGAGACAACAAAGAAGGTAAAGAAGGCTCAAGGAAGTCGTGAAACAGAAGTAGAAGAACACATTATAGTTAAAAAGAAAGTGAAACGGCAAAATGGTACAGATACTGATAGAGAAGATGGAGATGGAACAGATAACTCAGAATTGGCCACTGATATTGCATCCAGGAGTTCAGAAGAGCCTAAAAGTGTTGTTGAAGAATCTACTTGCACTTATATTACTACTCAGACACCTACATCTCCTCAGACTGTCACCATCTCAGGTGAAAGTACTTACTGCATCACTTCAAGTGATGGCAAAACTACAACGGTGGTTAAGCAAGTTCAGCGTAAAACAACTACCACTGGTTGTTCTACTACTTCAGCTCCTCCCACTGCTTACATTCCACCTACACATCATGTACAGGTAAGAGTTATGCATAGGACCTAAGAGATAGATAGCATCTGATTGTATTGCATCCTGTTATACCATTTCTTTGCATTCAAATTGGTATAGTTATTTAAGATATATGTGGTTAGTAGTTGTGTAGTGGTTAGCATTCCTGACCATGACATGTTCATGGGCTATCAGGGTCGAACACATAGGTTCAGATTCCAGTTGGGGCAGTCAGTCAACAGGCAACCCAGCTGTTCATTTACCCTTTAGGGTTGTTGAAAAAGAATCGTTATTTCAGAGAGCAACACTGGGTATGTTTGAAGTAAGAGTATTTCCAAGGATATTATATGGCTGCGAAGCATGGGCTATATATAGAGTTGTATAGAGTAGGGTGGATGTGTTGGAAATTAAGTGTTTGAGGACAACATGTGGTGTGAGGTGGTGTGATCAAGTAAGTAATGAAAGGGTAAGAGAGATGTGTGGAAATAAAGAGTCTGGTTGAGAGAGCAGAAGAGGGTGTGTTGAAATGGTTTGGACATATGGAGAGAATTAGCGAGGAAAGGTTGACAAAGAGGATATATGTGTCAGAGGTGGGGGATTAAGGAGAAGCGGGAGACCACATTAGAGGCAGAAGGATGGAGTGAAAAAGATTTTGAGCGATTGGGGCTTAAATATACAGGAGGGTGATAGGCGTACAAGGAATAGAGTGAATTGGAAGGATATGGTATACTGGGGTCAACATGCAGTCAATGGACTGAACCAGAGCATGTGAAAAGTCTGGAGTAAACCATGGTAAGGTCTGTGGAGCCTGGATGTGGATGTTTAGTAGTGTTTTTTAGTGCATTACAAATGATAGCTAGACACAGGGTGAACAAATGTGGCCTTCTTTGTCTTTTTTCTGGCGCTGCCTCGCTGATGTGGGGTGCTTAGCAATGCTATTTCATGTGGGGCAGGGTAGAGCCAGGGATGGATGAAGGCAAGTGAGCATATGTCTATTCATACATATTATTTATTTATTTATTATACCTTGTCGCTGTCTCCTGTGTTAGTGAGGAAGCGTAAGGAAACAGACAAAAGAATGGCCCAACCCACCCACATACACATGTATATACATACATGTCCACACACGCACATATACATACCTATATATTCTCAACATATACATATATATATATACACACTCAGACATATACATATATACACATGTACATAATTTATACTGTCTGCCCTTATTCATTCCCGTCGCCACCCCGCCACACATGAAATGACAGCGCTAGGAAAAGATAACAAAGGCCACATTCGTTCACACTCAATCTCTAGCTGTCATGAATAATGCACTGAAACCACAGCTCCCTGTCCACATCCAGGCCCCACAAAACATTCCATGGTTTACCCCAGACGCTTCACATGCCCTGGTTCAATCCAATGACAGCACGTCGACCCCAGTATACCACATCATTCCAGTTCACTCTTTCCTTGCACGCCTTTCATCCTCCTGCATGTTTAGGCCCCGATCACTCAAAATCTTTTTCACTCCATCTTTCAACCTCCAATTTGGGCTCCCACTTCTCCTCATTCCCTCCACCTCTGACACATATATACTCTTTGTCATTCTTTCCTCACTCATTCTCTCCATGTGACCAAACCATTTCAAAACACCCTCTTCTGCTATCTCAACCACACTCTTTTTATTACCACACATCTCTCTTACCCTTTCATTACTTACTCAATTAAACCACCTCACACCACATATTCTCCTCAAACATCGCGTTTCCAGCACATCCACCCTCCTCCGCACAACTCTACCTATAGCCCACGCCTCGCAACCATATAACATTGTTTGAACCACTATTCCTTCAAACATACCCAATTTTGCTTTCCAAGATAACATTCTCGATTTCCACACATTTTTCAGTGCTCCCAGAACTTTTGCCCCCTCCCCCACCCTATGATTCACTTTTGCTTCCATGGTTCCATCCGCTGCCAAATCCACTCCTAGATGTGTAAAACACTTCACTTCCTCCTGTTTTTCTCCACTCAAACTTACCTCCCAATTAACTTGTCCCTCAACCCTATTCTACCTAATAACCTTGCTCTTATTCACACTGACTTTCAGCTTTCTTCTTTCACACACCAGCTTCTGCAGTTTCTCACCCAAATCAGCCATGAGCGCTATATCATCAGCGAACAACAACTGACTCACTTCCCAAGCTCTCTCATCCACAACAGACTGCATACTTGCCCCTCTTTCCAAAACTCTTGCATTCACCTCCCTAACAACCCCATTCATAAACAAGTTAAACAACCATGGAGACATCATGCACCTCTGCCACAAACCAACATTCACTGAGAACAAATCACTTTCCTTTCTTCCTACATGTATACATGCCTTATATCCTCGATAAAAACTTTTTTATTACCACACATCTCTCTTACCCTTTCATTACTTACTCGATCAAACGACCTCACACCACATTCTGTCCTCTAACATCTCATTTCCAAAACATCCACCCTCCTCCTCACAAACCTATCTATAGCCTATGCCTCGCAACCATATAACATTGTTGGAACCCCTATTCCTTCAAACATACCCATTTTTGCTCTCCATGATAATGTTCTTGCCTTCCACACATTCTTCAACACTCCTTCCTCTACCCCATGACTCACTTCTGCTTCCATGGTTCCATCCGCTGTCAAATCCACTCCCAGATATCTAAAACACTTAACTTCCTCCAGTTTTTCTCCATTCAAACTTACCTCCCAATTGACTTGTCCCTCAACCCTACTATACCTAATAACCTTGCTCTTATTCACATTTACTCTCAGCATTCTTCTTTCTTACATTTTACCAAACTCAGTCACCAGCTTCTGCAGTTTCTCACCCGAATCAGCCACCAGGGCCATATCATCAGCGAACAATAACTGACTCACTTCCTAACCCCTGACATCCACAACAGATGGAATACTTGCCCCTCTCTCCAAAACTCTTCCATTCACCTCCCTAACAACCCCATCCATAAACAAATTAAACAACCATGGAGACATCACACACCCCTGCCAGAAACTGACATTCACTGAGAACCAATCACTTTCCTCTCTTCCTACTCATACACTTGTCTTACATCCTCGATAAAAACTTCCCACACCATATACTCTTAATACCTTCCACAGAGCATCTCTATCAACTCCATCGTATGTCTTCTCCAGATCCATAAATGCTACATACAAATCCATTTGTTTTTCTAAATATTTCTCACATACATTCTTCAAAGCAAACACCTGATCTGCATATCCTCTACCACTTCTAAAACCATACTGTTCTTCCCCAATCTGATGCTCTGTACATGCCTTGACCCTCTCAACCAATACCCTACCATATAATTTCACAGGAATACTCAACAAACTTATACCTCTGTAATTCAAACAATCACCTTTATCCCCTTTGCCTTTGTACAATGCCACTATGCATGCATTCCGCCAATCCTCAGGCACTTCACCATGAGCCATACACACACTGAATATCCTTACCAACCAATCAACAACACAATCACCCCCTTTTTAAATAAATTTCACTGCAATACCATCCAAACCCACCATCTTGCCGGTCATCTTCCGCAGAGCTTTCACTACCTCTTCTCTGTCTACCAGGGTTGATTAGAAAGGGTAGTGAGTGGTGGGATGAAGAAGTAAGATTATTAGTGAAAGAGAAGAGAGAGGCATTTGGACGACTTTTGCAGGGAAAAAATGCAATTGAGTGGGAGATGTATAAAAGAAAGAGACAGGTGCAAGAGGTGAAAAAGAGGGCAAATGAGAGTTGGGGTGAGAGAGTATCATTAAATTTTAGGGAGAATAAAAAGATGTTCAGCGCTGGTGGCTGATTCATGTGAGAAACTGCAGAAGCTGGTGACTGAGTTTGGTAAAGTGTGTGAAAGAAGAAAGTTAAGAGTAAATGTGAATAAGAGCAAGGTTATTAGGTACAGTAGGGTTGAGGGTCAAGTCAATTGGGAGGTGAGTTTGAATGGAGAAAAACTGGAGGAAGTGAAGTGTTTTAGATATCTGGGAGTGGATCTGGCAGAGGATGGAACCATGGAAGTGGAAGTGGATCATAGGGTGGGGGAGGGGGCGAAAATTCTGGGAGCCTTGAAGAATGTGTGGAAGTCGAGAACATTATCTCGGAAAGCAAAAATGGGTATGTTTGAAGGAATAGTGGTTCCAACAATGTTGTATGGTTGCGAGGCGTGGGCTATGGATAGAGTGGTGCACAGGAGGATGGATGTGCTGGAAATGAGATGTTTGAGGACAATGTGTGGTGTGAGGTGGTTTGATCGAGTAAGTAACGTAAGGGTAAGAGAGATGTGTGGAAATAAAAAGAGCATGGTTGAGAGAGCAGAAGAGGGTGTTTTGAAATGGTTTGGGCACATGGAGAGAATGAGTGAGGAAAGATTGACCAAGAGGATATATGTGTCGGAGGTGGAGGGAACGAGGAGAAGAGGGAGACCAAATTGGAGGTGGAAAGATGGAGTGAAAAAGATTTTGTGTGATTGGGGCCTGAACATGCAGGAGGGTGAAAGGAGGGCAAGGAATAGAGTGAATTGGAGCGATGTGGTATACCGGGGTTGACGTGCTGTCAGTGGATTGAATCAGGGCATGTGAAGCGTCTGGGGTAAACCATGGAAAGCTGTGTAGGTATGTATATTTGCGTGTGTGGACGTATGTATATACATGTGTATGGGGATGGGTTGGGCCATTTCTTTCGTCTGTTTCCTTGCGCTACCTCGCAAACGCGGGAGACAGCGGCAAAAAAAAAAAAAAAAGATCTGGAAGGAGGTAAATAAAGTGCGTAAGACAAGGGAGCAAATGGGAACTTCAGTGAAGGGCGCAAATGGGGAGGTGATAGCAACTAGCGGTGATGTGAGAAGGAGATGGAGTGAGTATTTTGAAGGTTTGTTAAATGTGTTTGATGATAGAGTGGCAGATATAGGGTGTTTTGGTCGAGGTGGTGTGCAAAGTGAGAGGGTTAGGGAAAATGATTTGGTAAACAGAGAAGAGGTAATAAAAGCTTTGCAGAAGATGAAAGCCGGCAAGGCAGCAGGTTTGGATGGTATTGCAGTGGAATTTATTAAAAAAGGGGGTGACTATATTGTTGACTGGTTGGTAAGGTTATTCAATGTATGTATGACTCATGGTGAGGTGCCTGAGGATTGATGGAATGCGTGCATAGTGCCATTGTACAAAGGCAAAGGGGATAAGAGTGAGTGCTCAAATTTCAGAGGCATAAGTTTGTTGAGTATTCCTGGTAAATTATATGGGAGGGTATTGATTGAGAGGGTGAAGGCATGTACAGAGCATCAGACTGGGGAAGAGCAGTGTGGTTTCAGAAGTGGTAGAGGATGTGTGGATCAGGTGTTTGCTTTGAAGAATGTATGTGAGAAATACTTAGAAAAGCAAATGGATTAGTATGTAGCATTTATGGATCTGGAGAAGGCATATGATAGAGTTGATAGAGATGCTCTGTGGAAGGTATTAAGAATATATGGTGTGGGAGGCAAGTTGTTAGAAGCAGTGAAAAGTTTTTATCGAGGATGTAAGGCATGTGTACGTGTAGGAAGAGAGGAAAGTGATTGGTTCTCAGTGAATGTAGGTTTGCGGCAGGGGTGTGTGATGTCTCCATGGTTGTTTAATTTGTTTATGGATGGGGTTGTTAGGGAGGTAAATGCAAGAGTTTTGGAAAGAGGGGCAAGTATGAAGTCTGTTGGGGATGAGAGAGCTTGGGAAGTGAGTCAGTTGTTGTTCGCTGATGATACAGTGCTGGTGGCTGATTCATGTGAGAAACTGCAGAAGCTGGTGACTGAGTTTGGTAAAGTGTGTGAAAGAAGAAAGTTAAGAGTAAATGTGAATAAGAGCAAGGTTATTAGGTACAATAGGGTTGAGGGTCAAGTCAATTGGGAGGTAAGTTTGAATGGAGAAAAACTGGAGGAAGTAAAGTGTTTTAGATATCTGGGAGTGGAACTGGCAGCGGATGGAACCATGGAAGCAGAAGTGGATCATAGGGTGGGGGAGGGGGCGAAAATCCTGGGAGCCTTGAAGAATGTGTGGAAGTCGAGAACATTATCTCGGAAAGCAAAAATGGGTATTTTGAAGGAATAGTGGTTCCAACAATGTTGTATGGTTGCGAGGCGTGGGCTATGGATAGAGTTGTGCGCAGGAGGATGGATGTGCTGGAAATGAGATGTTTGAGGACAATGTGTGGTGTGAGGTGGTTTGATCGAGTAAGTAACGTAAGGGTAAGAGAGATGTGTGGAAATAAGAAGAGCATGGTTGAGAGAGCAGAAGAGGGTGTTTTGAAATGGTTTGGGCACATGGAGAAAATGAGTGAGGAAAGAAAGATTGACCAAGAGGATATATGTGTCGGAGGTGGAGGGAACGAGGAGAAGTGGGAGACCAAGTTGGAGGTGGAAAGATAGAGTGAAAAAGATTTTGTGTGATCGGGGCCTGAACATGCAGGAGGGTGAAAGGAGGGCAAGGAATAGAGTGAATTGGATCGATGTGGTATACCGGGGTTGACGTGCTGTCAGTGGATTGAATCAGGGCATGTGAAGCGTCTGGGGTAAACCATGGAAAGCTGTGTAGGTATGTATATTTGCATGTGTGGACGTATGTATATACATGTATGTGGGGGTGGGTTGGGCCATTTCTTTCGTCTGTTTCCTTGCGCTACCTCGCAAACGTGGGAGACAGCAAAAAAAAAAAAAAAAAGATATATATATATATCCCTGGGGATAGGAGTGAAAGAATACTTCCCACGCATTCCTCACGTATCGTAGAAGGCAACTAAAGGGGACGAGAGCAGGAGCCTAGAAACCCTCCCCTCCTTGTACTTTAACTTTCTAAAAGGGGAAACAGTAGAAGGAGTCTTGCGGTGAGTGTTCATCCTCCTTGAAGGCTCAGATTGGGGTGCTTAAATGTGTGTGGATGTAACCAAGATGAGAAAAAAGGAGAGATAGTTAGTATGTTTGAGGAAAGGAACCTGGATGTTTTGGCTGTGAGTGAAACGAAGCTTAAGGGTAAAGGGGAAGAGTGGTTTGGGAATGTTTTGGGAGGAAAGTCAGGGGTTGGTCAGAGGACAAGAACAAAGGAAGGAGTAGCACTACTCCTGAAACAGGAGTGGTGAGAGTATGTGATAGAGTGTAAGAAAGTAAACTCTAGATTGATATGGGTAAAACTGAAAGTGGCTGGAGAGAGATGGGTGATTATTGGTGCATATGCACATGGGCATGAGAAGAAAGATCATGAAAGGCAAGTGTTTTGGGATCAGTTGAATGAGTGTGTTAGTAGTTTTGATGCACTAGACCAGGTTATAGGGATGGGTGATTTGAATGCAAAGGTGAGTAATGTGGCAATTATGGGAATAATTGGTGTACATGGGGTGTTCAGTGTTGTAAATGGAAATGGTGAAGAGCTTGTAGGTGATTAGGAGTACCTCGTTTAAAAAGAGAGATATACATAAGTATACGTATGTAAGTAGGAGAGATGGCCAGAGAGTGTTATTGGATTAAGTGTTAATCGATAGGCATGCAAAAGAGAGACTTTTGGATGTTAATGTGCTGAGAGGTGCAACTGGAGGGATGTCTGATCATTATCTTGTGGAGGCAAAGGTGAAGATTTGTAGAGGTTTTCAGAAAAGAAGAGAGAATGTTGGGGTGAAGAGTGGTGAGAGTAAGTGAGCTTGGGAAGGAGACTTGTGTGAGGAAGTACCAGGAGAGACTGGAATGGAAAAAGGTGAGAACAAAGGATGTAAGGGGAGTGGGGGAGGAATGGGATGTATTTAGGGAAGCAGTGATGGCTTGTGCAAAAGATGCTTGTGGCATGAGAAGAGTGGGAGGTGGGTAGATTAGAAAGGGTAGTGAGTGGTGGGATGAAGAAGTAAGATTATTAGTGAAAGAGAAGAGAGAGGCATTTGGACAATTTTTGCTGGGAAATATTGCATATGACTGGGAGATGTATAAAAGAAAGAGGCAGGAGGTCAAGAGAAAGGTGCAAGAAGTGAAAAAGAGGGCAAATGAGAGTTGGGGTGAGAGAGTATCATTGAATTTTAGGGAAAATAAAAAAGATGTTTTGGAAGGAGATAGATAAAGTGTGTAAGACAAGGGAACAAATGGGAACATCAGTGAAGGGTGCTAATGGGAAGGTGATAACAAGTAGTGGTGATGTGAAGAGATGGAGTGAGTATTTTGAAGGTTTGTTGAATGTGTTTGATGATAGAGTGGCAGATTTTGTTTCGAGGTGGTGTGCAAAGTGAGAGGGTTAGGGAGAATGATTTGGTAAACAGAGAATAGGTAGTAAAAGCTTTGCAGAAGTTGAAAGCCAACAAGGCAGCAGGTTTGGATGGTATTGCAGTGGAATTTAATTAAAAAAAGGGGGTGACTGTGTTGTTGACTGGTTGGTAAGGTTATTTAATGTATGTATGACTCATGGTGAGGTGCCTGAGGATTGGTGGAATGCTTGCATAGTGTCATTGTACAAAGGCAAAGGGGATAAAAGTGAGTGCTTAAATTACAGAGGTATGAGTTTGTTGAGTATTCCTGGGAAATTATATGGGAGGGTATTGATTGAGAGGGTCAAGGCATGTACAGAGCATCAGATCAGGGAAGAGCTGTGTGGTTTCAGAAATGGTGGAGGATGTGTGGATCAGGTGTTTGCTCTGAAGAATGTATGTGAGAAATACTTAGAAAAACTGATGGATTTGTATGTAGCATTTATGGATGTGGAGAAGGCATAAGGTAGAGTTGATAGAGATGCTTTGTGGAAGGTATTAGGAATATATGGTGTAGGAGGTAAGTTGCTAGATGCAGTGAAAAGTTTTTATCAAGGATGTAAGGAATGTGTATGAGTAGGAAGAAAAGAAGGTGATTGGTTCCCATTGAATGTCGGTTTTCAGCAGGAGTGCGTGATGGCTCCATGGTTGTTTAATTTGTTTATGGATGGGGTTGTTAGGGAGGTGAATGCAAGAGTTTTGGAGAGAGGGGCAAGTATGCAGTCTGTTGTGGATGAGAGGGCTTGGGAAGTGAGTCAGTTGTTGTTCACTGATGATACAGCGCTTGTGGCTGATTCAGGTGAGAAACTGCAGAAGTTGGTGACTGAGTTTGGTAAAGTGTGTGAAAGAAGAAAGCTGAGAGTAAATGTGAATAAGAGCAAGGTAATTAGGTTCAGTAGGATTGAGGGACAAGTCAGTTGGGAGGTGCGTTTGAATGGAGAAAAACTGAAGGAAGAGAAGTGCTTTAGATATCTTGGAGTGGATTTAGCAGCAGATGGAACCATGGAAGCAGAATTGAGTCACAGGGTGGGGATGGGGGCGAAGGTTCTGGGAGCATTGAAGAATATGTGGAGGGCGAGAACATTATCTCAGAGAGCAAAAATGGGTATGTTGGAAGGAATAGTGGTTCCAACAGTGTTATATGGTTGCGAGGCATGGACTATAGATAGAGTTGTTCGGAGGAGGGTGGATTTGTTGTAAATGAAAAGTTTGAGGACAATATGTGGTGTGAGGTGGTTTGATCGAGTAAGTAATGAAAGGGTAAGAGAGATGTGTGGTAATAAAAAGAGTGTGGTTGAGAGAGCAGAAGAGGGTGTATTGAAATGTTATGGTCATATAGAGATAATGAGTGAGGAAAGATTGACCAAGAGGATATATGTGTCAGAGGTGGAGGGAACAAGGAGAAGTGGAAGACCAAATTGTAAGTGGAAGGATGGAGTGAAAAAGATTTTGAGTAATCGGGGCCTGAACATACAGGAGGGTGAAAGGCGTGCAAGGGATAGAGTGAATTGGAACGGTGTGGTATACCGGGGTCAACGTGATGTCAATGGATTGAACCAGGGCATGTGAAGCATCTGGGGTGAACCATGGAAAGTTTTGTGGGGCCTGCATGTGGAAAGGGAGCTGTGGTTTCAGTGCATTATACATGACAGCTAGAGACTAAGTGTGAGCGAATGTGGCCTTTGTTGTCTTTTCCCAGCCCTACCTCGTGTGCACGCAGGGGGTGCTGTTTTATGTGTGGCGGGATGACGACAGGAATGGATAAAGGCAGCAAGTATGAATATGTACATGTGTATTTATTTATATGTCTGTGTATATGTATGTATACGTTGAAATGTATAGGTGTGTATATGTGCATGTGTGAACCTTTATGTTAATGCATGTGTATGTGGGTGGGTTGGGCCATTCTTTTATCTATTTCCTTGCGCTACCTTGCTAACATGGGAGACAGCCACTAAATATGATAAAAAAAAAAAATACACATATACACATAGCATTTAAGGGATGGCCTTTATTGGGGTTTCAGTTGCCTGTGCCATCTTAGCTAATATGAAAAGAAAAAATACAGTAATATTACTGTTTAGGTACCATTTTGAGTATCATGTAGGAGTTCTCACAGTTTTATTAGATATTGTGACCTTGTTGCTTCCAGAACACAACATATTATTACAATCATTCAAAAGAGGAATATATTAGTTATTGGTAAGGAGCTGTCTCTGGTACAGATATAGACACTTATGATTGTTGTAGCCTTGAACCCCTTTAGGATGCTTCCTGCATCATATGTGGGTTCCCAGTAAAGACAAACCGCACAGCCATTGTTAGTGGAATTTACCATTCACATATGAAAGATCCTGTACTTACCTTACTGACTAGAGACATGTATAGATGTTTGGTGTCACATCCAACTCTAACTTGCATGTGGTAATATCAGTAAGGCTAAGTTACCCTAAGTGGCTATGAAGGGTGGTCTGATTTTGAAGATGATATCAAAGTAAGACTCAGCCTTTAAGCAAAGGAATTTTGTTATAGCAATAGTCATGTGCTGATGTCAGTGGGTACATACTCAGATTTAATGGTGAAGCATATGAAGATTTAGATATCACAGCATCATGCCAAGGTGTAATTGTTTGTGTAGCACTTTGGTTAAATGGCTTTTAATATCATTCTGTGAGGTGTGAGCTGTTTGGAAATTTTTATAATCTTTTATGAAATGTATCATATGCCAGTGCATACAAAATATTTGTTAGATACTGAATTCCAATAAAGTGAAATCCAATAGAGCAGGGTTTTATTAGTTGGAAATTTTGTATATAGTAAGGAACTGTTTCACTATTATCTAATTATTTATGTTGGTAACCATATGTACATTTATAATTAAAACAGGCACTTTGGTGTTACTTTCCACTTAAAACTGTTTACCCCATGTGCACTATGTCTAGTAAACACATCACAGCTTTGGTCACATCATGAGCTCATTATCTTCACCTGCTAATAGCAACATAGGGAAGGGAGTGATTTCATGGCAATGATTGGCAAGTCACTGTGTTTGGAAGGCAGCTCAAAGGCTGTGGAAGGCTGGTCATGAGACACAGGAGGTTGTGGTCAGGCCAGAACAAATGCAAAGATATTTTGATGATTCATTTTCATGGTTTACTGTGCCTTCACATGGATATTTTTTTACTCCAGCTTGTGCCATGACCCTACATATCAGACCCAAGACCTTCCTGACTTTTCTAAATGGCTTTTCATTTTGTTCATTTTTTCCAGCCCCTTTTGTCAACACCAATTTAAGTTGTCATATATGAGTTTCATTATGTGCTCCATGGTTTCTTTGTCAACCTGCAGTAAGTTAGAGTTAATCTAGTTTCTCTCAGACATTACAGTGTAAAGTTTATACTGATCTAGGTAGTCAAAAAGAGTAGGATTGTTTGTTTGGGGGGTTTCGTCACTTGTTTTCGCTTGGAGATGACAGCCTGGATTTTCTATATTTGATTCTTCTGAATTTTGAAAGTGGTAGGCAAGGGATGGGTTATTATTGATGCTTATGCACCTGGCCATGAGAAGACAGATCATGAGGGGCAAGTGTTTTGGAAGCTGCTAAGTGAGTGTGTCAGCAGTTTTGATGTAAGAGACCAGGTATTAGTGATGGATGATTTAAATGCAAAGATAAGTAATGTGGCAGTTGAGGGTATAATTAGGGGGCATGGGGTATTCAGTGTTAGTGTACAGCTTATGGAGTGTGCTGTAAAAGGACTGATGATTGGGAATATCTGGTGGAAGCTTTACAGAAAATGAAATGTGGCAAGGTGACTGGAGTGTATGGTAACACAGTTGAATTTATTAAGAAAGGGGGTGACTGTGTTGTTGATTGTTGGTAAGGATTTTCAGTGTTTGTATGGGTCATGGTGAGGTACCTGAGGATTTGTTGAATGTATGTATAGTGCCATTGTGTAAAGGCAAGGGAGATAAAGGTGAGTGTTCATACTACAGAGGTATAAGTTTGTTGAATATACCCGTTAAGTTGTCTGGGAGGGTATTGATTGAAAGGGTGAAGGTATGTACAGAGCATCAGATTGTGGAGGAGCAGTGTTGTTTCTGAATTGGTAGGGGATGTGTGGATCAGGTGTTTGCTTTAAGTAGTGTGTATGAGAAATACTAAGAGAAACAAATGGATTTGTAAGTGGCATTTATGGGTTTGGAGAGAGCATATGCTAGGTGTAATAGAGATGCCTTGTGGAAGGCCTTAAGAATATATGGTGTGGCAGAAAAGCTGCAAGAAGCAGTGAGAAGTTTTTATCAAGCATGTAAGGTATGTGTATGAGTAGGAAGAGAGGAGAGTGAATGGTTCCAGTTGAAGGTTGGTCTGCAGCAGGGGAGTGTGATGTTACCATGGTTGTTTAATTTGTTCATGGAAGGGGTGATGAGGAAGGTATTTGCGAGAGTCTTGGAGAGTAAGGTGAGTACACTTTGTGGAATGAGAAGGCCTGTGAAGTGAGTCGGTCATTGTTTGCTGATAATGCAGCACTGATGGTGGATTTTAGTGAGAAACTTCAAAAGTTGGTGTCTAAGTTTGGAAGAGTGTGTGTGAAAGGAGGAAGTCGAAATTAAATGTTAATAAAAGCAGGATTATTAAGTTTAGCAAGGTTGAGATACAGGTTAGTTGGGGGTGTGAGTTTGAATGGAGAAAAACTGGATGAATTTAAATGTTTTAGATACCTGGGAGTGGACATGGCAACAAATGGAAGCATGGAAGCGATTGTGGGTTCTAGGGTGGGTGGGGGGAAGAACACTCTGGGAGCATTGAAAAATGTGTGGGAAGAGAGAATATTATCTGGGAAGGGGAAAATGGTTATGTTAGAGGGAAGAGTATTCCCCACAATATTATATTTATGTGAAGCATGGCTATAGATGAGAGTGTGAAGAGAAGGGTGAATGTGTTTGAAATGATATGTTTGAGAATAATATGTGGTGTGAGGTGGTTTGATTAAGCAAGTAATGGAATGGGTAGAGGGATGTTTGGTGATGAAAACAGAGTGGTTGAGAGAGCTGAAGAGGGTGTGCTGAAATGCTTTGGACATATGTAGAGAATGAGTGAGGAAAGGTTGACAAAGAGGATATATGTGTCAAGTAGAGGGAACAAGGAGTACGGGGAGACCAGTTAGGAAATGGAGGGATAGAATGAAAAAGATTTGGAGCATTCGCGGCCTGAAAATGTAGGAGGGTGAAAAGTGTGCATGGAATAGAGTGAACTGGTATACTGGGGTTGACATATCAGTGGACTGAACCAGGGCATGTGAAGTGTCTGTGGTCTACCGTGGAAAGGTCTATGGGTGTGAATAGGAAGCTGTGGTTTTGGTGCATTATACATGACAGGTAGAGAATGGATGTAAGTAGAAACGCCTGTTCTTGGTGCTACCTTGCTGATGTCGGAAATGGCAATCGAGTATGAAAAAACTAGTTGTGCATGGGCACATAAGTTTTCATGAAATGGTATGAAATTTTAATTCTTTCTCCTGCTAATTCTAAAAACCTGAAGAAATCTGAATAATTTCATTCTCTCTCCCAACCTCAGATGGCCGAAATTTTAGTTCATCTTAGGTTTTTCATTTACGCTGTAATTCTTTACCACCTAGTGAAATTTTCCTATAAGGAAAAAGGGAGCATTCTCTAAACTGTGCCAGTTATGCTATTGAAATCTCCTATTGCTGTGTTTGTTTTCTGTTAGTATTATTAAACTTTTTCAGAAGTTATAACTCCTGTTCTTGAAGAAAAAGCTGTTTCTATCATGTTCTTGCAGTGACTTTTAGATTGTTTAGATAATGTTTATCAGTTGGATAGATCTAATTTTCATGTTGTGAATCTTATTCAGCATGTGTCCCTTTCACTACTACTTTGTCATTTTGAGGGTTTTTCCATTAATTCTTTAAAAGTAACATTATGTTTTGATCACCTTTGGTTTACCTTACATATACTTTCTGATGGTTTTGGGTGTCTTCTACCCTTGTAGTTCAGTCTTGAAATGAGCTTTTAGGTTACTCCTCTATTCAGTCAGGCTCTTGGAGGCCACGGCCCAAAGGCGTACATAACCAGCAGATCTTAGCTGGTCCAAAACATATTGTAGATGCTTGCCCAGGCTTTTTTTAAGTCTCTTCACCAAGTATTCCATTGTGTTTCTCATGGCTGCTGACAACGTGTTAAACAGTTTTGGGTTCCTAATGTTCATGATGTTACTGATACCTATTGCATCTTTAAATTTCAATAGCAGTATTATACAGAGGCATTTCTGCCTTTCATGCCAATAGGGAGCTGTTTTGAAGTATGGTTTGAGATTCATGCCTTTCAGGATTTTCAAAATGTCACTGAGGATTCTTCTCCCCTGTCTGTACTCTAGAGACTACATTCTCATTGTTTTCAGTTCTTCTCAGTAGTTTAGATTCTTTACAGTTTAAGTGCAGAATGTGAAAGATTTTTACACTTGTTTACTTCACAAACTTATCTACCATGAAAAGTGGTTAGCATGCTGTAACATTCTGTTTAAGAAGTCACTGGAAAAGAATAATTTTTATTTGAGTTTGAGAAATTTTTACTCACATGCTTCACTGATGGAGTATTTTTGTTTCATGAGTAATATTGTATTTTTATTTGGTGTCCTTCGTGTTAGGATTTAAGTTTCTGTGGTGGCTCAGGCTCAGGCTCTGTTCAACTTAGCTGTCTTATCCGCTACAATCATCTTTTGAATCAGTATCTTTCTTGTCCCTTTTGCTATATCATATTAATTTTCCAGATGGATTATCTTTCCAGATCATACTTAAGGACAGTAGATTATTGAATGTTACTGTTGAGAAAATTATTGAGATGAAGAAACATCCTTCATTCTGGGTGAACAGATGATTTCTTTAATTGTCATTGTCCCTTCTCAGAGCTGGACATTCCTAATCTTTTCTTTTGATAGAAATATGTTGGTCTTTAAAAGATTGATGATAGTATTCAATCATTTACCCTTCTTTGGTATTCACTTTCTTGTTTTTAACTGCCTTGTATTAATTCCCCTCTACACAGAAGTTTCAGGTGAGTAGATTATGTTTTATTTTTTCAGATTACCTTATGTAAGGTGTTCTTCATTGCTAACACATGAATTCCTTATGAATATATACACTCTTTTTTCCTTCCTTTGGATTCCTGTTCAGTGTGGACATTGCTCAAGATGGCATGTAAAACTGGAAGAAAATATGGTTTGAGTCGATGGAAATGGATTACTTCCAAATGATACATGGTGTCATGACTGAGATGGCTTTCCTTCCTTTCCTTCACACCTTTATAGGATTTTCAAATTCTGAGACATATAAACTGAAATAGAATATGTTATCAGACACAAGCAACCAAATAATGCATGCATGAGACAAAAGGGAAACAAGCAGGCAGGGAAATTGCTAGTTTATTATTGTGAATTATCCATTTAAATCCATGTTGCCATTGCTCCATCTTCCATGGAGCCATAGAACAAACACAAAAATTAGTTTTCTCCAATTCATATCTTGACTTTCTCCACACAGCCTCAGCCGCATAGCAGCAGCTATCCAGCATCTTCTCAGAAGCCAGACAACTATACACCTCTGGGGGCACTTTCTACTATGCAGCCAGTGATGAGTCCTGGTGGCACCCCTCACCACCACCACCACCACCACCATCACCACCATCAACATCAGTCCCATCCTACTTCTCACATTCAGCCTCCTCCTCCTCCCCCTCCTCACCATCAGCCTCCCCTGCCACATCATCAGCCTCCCCAACCACACCATCAGCCACCAACACCTCACCATCCATCACCTCCACATCATCATCCTCCCCCAACTAACCATCATCCAACATCACATAACTATCCTCAACCCCATCACCACCACCACCATCAATCATATCCTCCTCCTCCTCCTCCCCCATCCACTCACCCTCATGGTACTCATGGTACTACAGCCCCTCCTGGACATCACTGTGTGTATCGTCCACCACCATTAACCCCCCCTGCTGGAAATCCTCCTGCTAGCAATCCCTCTCAGGGAACTTCCCAAGTAACAGGGCCACCTATGACTGGTCCTACATATCCCAACCAATCTTCACCTGGGTATATGCCTCCCAGTCATGCAGTAGCACCCACCCACTCGACCCATTCTCCACATCACTCGCCAAAGCAATTGGGATCTCCAAGTCATGTCCCCCCAAGTCTGAAAAGTCCAACAGGAAGCAGTGGAAATCACCCTCCTCCAGGCTCACCCCGAGCTGTACCTGCTCCAGGACAAACTGAAAGACATAATTCTGCTTTTACTGCACCAGCTCTCTCTACCCACTCTCCAGCAGCATCCACTCCAGCAGGTTAGTAAGTCTGGGAATTTAATTGATTGATCTTGCTGTGGAGTGAGTGCAGATTCTTGCAGTATGACACATGCAGCTTCTGAGCTTGAATGATTATGCTTTTTTGTGGGGAGTGGGTACAAGCTTCAAGTCTATCTTTAAGAATTTTCTCTGAATTCTTATTCCTGTTTGTTGATCGTGAGAACAGAATGATTTTAGCATGTTATATAACGATTGAAGTTTTATTCAAGGAACTTTAGGAACATATAATATCAGAATGATATGAGTTACTTAATGCCCCAAGTAAATTTGTCAAAAGAAATGAAAAAGGGTACAGTACAGGAAGAATATCAAAAATCTGTAACCTTTGGAACCAAGCAATGTGTGGATTTTGTATTTTTAAGGATTTTAGAAATATGCACCTCAACTTATCTTCAGAACGTATCCTAACATTAACAGTGTTTGGTATACCTAATGCATATTCTGAATGTTATTTGTTTGTTGTATATGTAATTACAAGTTATATAAAACATTTGATAAGCATTTATCTACACCATAAGACTCAGACTAACCTTGAGGGATACACCAACACATCCTTTTCTGGTTTTGTAAAATTTCCACTTTCTGAATTATGGTAATTACACATTCCTTCATCTTAATAATACTTCTACCAACAGTATCTCTTAAATGCTTTTAGGATGCTAGTAAGAGCATAGAATTATGAAAATATTACACAAACAACTGAAAAATCATGAAGCATTACTCTCATGCATTTATACAGAGAACAATGACCAAGCAGTAATATGGGCTTAAGTAGCGTATGACAATCAGAACAAACATATATGGAAACGCATGCTCCACTTAATTGGTAATCTTGAATGTATGACATCATGAACTTGGGGGTTTATGATTTTTGGAAACATGGATTTTCGATATTTTACCTGTATTACCATACGACCAGGCTTGAAATATCCTTTTTTTTTATTCTGTCATGTTAGCATTACTATTACTCCATTTGCCTAATCTGTATTTAATTAGGATGTATTATGGTAAATTTCTTCACTTGATTTTGGAGTGTATTTGTTTGCAAATGAAATTTTACTCACAAACATCTAATTTGGAAAGCCTGCCAAAATCACATTGAGCATTTAGGGGTAGAGTGTCTCATAAGACAGCTTTGATGCTTCATAATTTCTCCATATTGGTAAACCTAGAATGGTTTTAAATTCTTGCTTTATCCTTTATGGGTCATTTGGAGAAATTTATATGCTGATTTTCCTCTTTAGTGAATGAAAAGTTTTAAATATTCTTTTATGTACTTATGTAATTGTTGTATTCTTTTCCTTTTTAGTGATATTCCACAGTAATTCGTATTTTTCAATTCTCTGCCCAATTAAGGTTAGATGAAATAAATACCTCTCATAAGGGGCATTATCTGTGCAGTCAACCATATCAGTGTTTTCAACAAGTTCCTGTTGGCCCAACCTGTAATTACCTTGTATCGTGGTATTGCTTACTTCTGGAAAGGAGCTGTATAGCTTTTGTGGTTACTCAAAGTTATTATAGAAGCTGTGAGTACATTACATCAGTTTTGGAAGTGGTGAATTAAGAGACCTGTTCAGTTAATAACCTCTTTGCAACTTTCTCATGCTCCAGTATAATAGTATGCAGTAAAGGCAGATACAATGGATGGATTTTCCTTCTTGTACTTCATGAGCATAACATTGATCCAAACACGAAGTTCAGGCCCAAGGTACTGTGTAAGTGTAGGAAAACAGATTTTCCATGAAGATTTTGTTTTATGCAGTTGTGTAAGAATGAATTGATGCTGGAGTTAGAGTTGTTGGTTTTTAACACTTTAAGAAATATTTCTTATATTTGATCTGAATTAGTTAGGCTTAATGACCTGTTTAGCTGCCAGCATAGTTTTAGTTAGAGTATTGATATGCTAGGAATATTTCAGATCAGTCTGTGTGTTTACAGGAGAGGGACTGATACAGTATTCTAAAATTTAGAGCCACTGTTGAAAGTCACAGTACCCACAAATTGATAATTGTAGTAAGGGTTTACATGCTGATGGATGTATGTATCTCAATAAACTTACTTCTTAATACTGAACTTGTTATGATATATACTATTTGGTATATACAGTATTACAGAGCAATCATTTATGAACGAATGCATGTAAAAAAAGACAATGTAAGATGAAAACTGTTACAAATTGATAATTTGGTAAACTTCAATGTACTGTAGTTGCAGAGAGAATGGATGTGAGGATGTGTTTCCTGTACAGTGGCTCACATCACCTTAAGGCTTGCTTCATGCACCACACAGCTTTGATTGAACAGTGAATGGGTTAATATTAACTTACTTTTCATGGAAGAGATATTTTTAGATTAGCAATATCTTGATGAACTATCATAGTGAACCCGTTGATTACCGTTGGACAGCTCAAAGATTTATTCTTTGGGCTTTTCTCTTCTGCTGTTAGTTTATAGTAAATGAATAAGGTTTTTGTGGATTTTTTCCAAGAACACATAAGAAATTAAAGTTTATCTATATTTTTGCTAAAGGTCTCTAAACAGGAATTAGTCCTTTTTTGTTAACAATTTTGTATGATAACATTTTGGATTCTCTTGTGAATTATCGTAGATTATCTATTTGCACATTCATTGCATTGTGTATCCGGTCTTTTAGTTCAACACTTAAAGATTCTCTGAATGAGTTGTGAATTTTTGCTTTTATTCTCCATACAAATGCAATGAAATTTCAGTTAGTTAATATATTTCCATGGTGTACATCAGTGGAGAAATTGTTTTGATCTCCATGTAAATGAGAATGAAAGTTTAGTCAACTCAGAAATTTCTCTACTCTAAGTAAAGTGATTATTTTCTTTGAAGAGAGATGATAACTGGTTAGAATATTTTGTGAATTAAGTCATTATATATGTTCCATGCTCATTTTGGTATTAACATGAATTCTGTAACACTTTAGAGTATCACAACTTACCATTAACTTTACAGAGTGGTCCTTTATTATTTTTCAGTTTTGTCTTTGATTATTACATGCATTAGACATCCCTGCCTTTTGCCGCTCGACTAAACTGATTCCCACAAAAGATACAGTGTTAGGACAGATAATTTAAATGTTAACTGTTTGCATGAAAGAGTGAGGGAGTAGGAGAATATTTTTTGATAATACAGAACCATACTTGTTAGACTATGGAGATAACTAGTCAAAGGAAGATGGAAGAAATTCTGATGAAAGATGATTTGTTTTACCTGAAGGAAGACTGCTCATTTTAGAAGCTCTAGGTCATTAGTTTTGTATTCACAATTCAAGTTTGATAGTCTTACAATGGCTGCAGTGGCTGCCTATGTGCCATAGAGTAAGAAAGAAGGAGGATATTAAGAATGGTTTCTGGAAAAGGCTTGTGGCACAGTTGAGGAATTGGGTTCAGGAAAGAAGCTCAGTATGGAGGGTAACTTAATGTATGGGTGAGAGATAGATCAGAGGAATGATACTGATAAGTGCACCTTGTGTGCAGTTGACTAAGCTGTGATCCATTTGACTCTTAGTATATTGCAAGCACTGTAAAGTTCCCTGCTTCACTTATGGTATGGGATTGTTTCAGTTTCTAGAAGTCCTGCCGAAGAATGAAACTATGAAGACATAAGTACCTTAATCTATTATTATTATTATTTTGCTTTGTCGCTGTCTCCCGTGTTTGCGAGGTAGTGCAAGGAAACAGATGAAAGAAATGGCCCAACCCACCCCCATACACATGTATATACATACACGTCCACACACTCAAATATACATACCTATACATCTCAATGTACACATATATATACACACACAGACATATACATATATACACATTTACATAATTCATACTGTCTGCCTTTATTTATTCCCATCGCCACTTCGCCACACATGGAATAACATCCCCCTCCCCCCTCATGTGTGCGAGGTAGCGCTAGGAAAAGACAACAAAGGCCCCATTCGTTCACACAGTCTCTAGCTGTCATGTAATAATGCCCGAAACCACAGCTCCCTTTCCACATCCAGGCCCCACAGAACTTTCCATGGTTTACCCCAGACGCTTTACATGCCCTGATTCAATCCATTGACAGCACGTCGACCCCGGTATACCGCATCGATCCAATTCACTCTATTCCTTGCCCGCCTTTCACCCTCCTGCATGTTCAGGCCCCGATCACTCAAAATCTTTTTCACTCCATCTTTCCACCTCCAATTTGGTCTCCCGCTTCTCCTCGTTCCCTCCACCTCTGACACATATATCCTCTTGGTCAATCTTTCCTCACTCATTCTCTCCATGTGCCCAAACCATTTCAAAACACCCTCTTCTGCTCTCTCAACCACGCTCTTTTTATTTCCACACATCTCACTTACCCTTACATTACTTACTCGATCAAACCACCTCACACCACATATTGTCCTCAAACATCTCATTTCCAGCACATCCACCCTCCTGCGCACAACTCTATCCATAGCCCACGCCTCACAACCATACAACATTGTTGGAACCACTATTCCTTCAAACATAGCCATTTTTGCTTTCCGAGATAATGTTCTCGACTTCCAAACATTCTTCAAGGCTCCCAGGATTTTCGCCCCCTCCCCCACCCTATGGTTCCATCCGCTGCCAGATCCACTCCCAGATATCTAAAACACTTTACTTCCTCCATTTTTTCTCCATTCAAACTTACCTCCCAATTGACTTGACCCTCAACCCTACTGTACCTAATAAACTTGCTCTTATTCACATTTACTCTCAACTTTCTTCTTTCACACACTTTACCCAACTTAGTCACCAGCTTCTGCAGTTTCTCACATGAATCAGCCACCAGCGCTGTATCATCAGCGAACAACAACTGACTCACTTCCCAAGCTCTCTCATCCACAACAGACTGCATACTTGCCCCTCTTTCCAAAACGCTTGCATTCACATCCCTAACAACCCCATCCATAAACAAATTAAACAACCATGGAGACATCACACACCCCTGCCGCAAACCTACATTCACTGAGAACCAATCACTTTCCTCTCTTCCTACACGTACACATGCTTTACATCCTCGATAAAAACTTTTCACTGTTTCCAACAACTTGCCTCCCACACCATATATTCTTAGTACCTTCCACAGAGCATCTCTATCAACTCTATCATATGCCTTCTCCAGATCCATAAATGCTACATACAAATCCATTTGCTTTTCTAAGTATTTCTCACATACATTCTTCAAAGCAAACACCTGATCCACACATCCTCTACCACTTCTGAAACCACACTGCTCTTCCCCAATCTGATGCTCTGTTCATGCCTTCACCCTCTCAATCAATACCTTCCCATATAATTTACCAGGAATACTCAACAAACTTATAACTCTGTAATTTGAGCTCTCACTCTTATCCCCTTTGCCTTTGTACAATGGTACTATGCAAGCATTCCACCAATCCTCAGGCACCTCACCATGAACCATACATACATTAAATAACCTTGCCAACCAGTCAACAATACGGTCATCCCCTTTTTTAATAAATTCCACTGCAATACCATCCAAACCTGCTGCCTTGCCAGCTTTCATCTTCCACAAAGCTTTTACTACCTCTTCTCTGTTTACCAAATCATTTTCCCTAACCCTCTCACTTTGAACACCACCTCGACCAAAACACCCTATATCTGCCACTCTATCATCAAACACATTCAACAAACCTTCAAAATACTCACTCCATCTCCTTCTCACATCACCACTACTTGTTATCACCTCCCCATTAGCCCCCTTCACTGAAGTCCCCATTCGCTCCCTTGTCTTACCTTAATCTACTTAATCTACTTCATCTACTGTGGCTAATTTCCGGATGTGTTCATGAAGTGCAAGACTAAAGTGTTCATGCAGGATGGAGCTCCTTGCCACAGTGCCAAACTAGTTACTGGTTGGCTTATGGACTGTGTAGTGAAATTTTTCAGTGACTGTCCCAAGAGAAAGCAGTAGGAGGTGAAGAGGAAGGTGCAATTGATGAAAAAGAGGGCCGATGAAAGTTGGTTGGATGAGGATCAGCAAACTTCAGGGAGAATAGGAAAATGTTCAGGAGGAGGTCAAGAGTGTGAGAAAAACAGGAAAGCAAATGGAAACATCAGTGAAAGGCAAATGGGAAAGTGGTAACAAGCAGAAATGAGGTGAAAATTAGATGGAGAGAGTATTCTGAAGGATTGTTAAATGTATTTGATGATAGGATGGGAGATGTGGAGTGCTTTCTTGGGGAGGTATGAGAGGTGATAGGATCATAGCAAGTGTTTTGGTGAAAAGAAAGGTGTTGAAAGCCTTATGTAAGATGAAATGTGGCAAGGTGGCTGGAGTGTATGGTATTGTAGTTGAATGTCTGAAAAGAGGGAGTGACTGTGTTACTTGTTAGCTGAATATGATTTTCAGTTTATGTATGAATCATGATGAGGTGCCTTAGAACTGGTGGAATGCATCTCTAGTGCCACTGTGTAAAGAGAGGTAGAATAAAGGTGAATGTTCAGATTACAGAAGTACAAGTTTGTTGGTTGTACCTGATAAGTATTTAGGAAAGTGATGATTTAGAGGGTGACAGCATGTACAGTGCATCAGACTGGGAAAAGCAGTGTGGCTTCAGGAATGGTAGAGGAAGTGTGGATCAAGCACTGAAGCACTGAAGAATGTGTTTGAGAAATTCTTCAAGAAACAAATATATTTGTATTTGGCATTTATGGGTCTAGAGAAAGCATACAGTGCTTTGTAGGAGTTATGAATAGTGTGGTAGGAAAGCAGCTAGAAGCAGTGAGGAGTTTCTGTGAAGTGAGTAAGGCATGTATTCAAGTAGGTAGAAAGGAGGGTGAATGGTTCCAGGTGAAGATAGGCTTGCAACAGAGTTGTGCAATGTCATCATGGCCATTTAATCTGTTTATGGATGGGCTAATGAGGGAGATGAGTAAAAGATTTTTTTTTTCTTCTTTTTGGAGAGGCTAGGTTTGCAGTCTGTTAGGGTTGTGGGGGCTTGGGAAGTGTATCAGTTACTGTTTGCTAATGATGTAGTGCAGGTGGCAGACTTGAATAAGAAATTGCAAAGCTGGTTTCTGAGTTTAGGAGAATGTGCAAAAGGAGAAAGTCGAAGTTAGATGTGAATGAAATCAAAGTTATCAAGTTTAGCTGTGGAGATAGGTTTGTTGAGATGAGAGTTTGCATGGAGAAAACTCGGAGGAAGTGAAGTATTTTAGGTAAAATCTTGGAGTGGATATGGAAGCAGATGGAACCATGGGAGCTGAAGTGATCTATAATGTGGGTTGGGGGTGAAGTTTCGTGGCACATTGAGAACTTTGTGGAGAGAGAAGTCACTACCTGGGAGGGCAAAGATGATCATGTTTGAAGGGACAGTCAAATCCATTTCTAAGCAGGACAGTCAGCATTGTCAGTCCTATCTTTCTGTAAGGTGTGAACTAAGGGAATATCAACATTTTTCCTTGAAGCTTTCCTTGAACCTTGGGTGGAGAAGCAGATGACTGGGGCCAGCATGTGAGGGGGTGACAAGGAAACAAGGTAAGTAGGGAAGAGTGGTGAGAGAAGGGTATGCTTGTAGCTGAGACTTACACACAGCATAAAAGCAAAAATGCTGAGAGTGGTCTCAATCGCAAATGAAGGAGTTATTCATAGCTTTTACTAGAGGTTTGAATTATTTTTTGATAGTGTAGCCCTCCCCTCCCCCCTGGCTCCTTCCATTTGCACACAGCAACACACACTCATGGGTCATGTCCTTTCCTCCATCCACAGAAGCAAATGTCACCAATCAGAGGATAACTTTTTTTTATCTTTTGGATGTGTCATAAGAAGCAGCTCTTATGACTTATGTAGTAAATGAAGGATGCATTTGATTACTTAATTAACCATTTTGTTCTCAGGAAGCTGTCAAACATTTTTAAGTATAATGCTTATGAAAAAGGGATATCATTTTGCAACACATCAACTGTTCCACATAGTGTTTCACAGTTTACAGACATTAACAAAAGTGTGGCATTTGCTATAGGTTAGCAATGTGCATAGTGATATATGATGTCAGGAGAAGGGATGGGGTCAGCACTGCACAGGTGCACCAATATTTTGTGGTGAGTAAGCAATCTTTATTATGGGAATGTAGACAATTTGGTGGTGATTTGGTTTGGTTGAAGTAATAACAAGTTATTGCATCCTGTCCACTGTTTTATGCTGAAATATAACTTGTGGTTCTTGTTAGTTTTTGGCAATACCTAGAGCATGAAAACATTTGAAGCTTATTGTAAAGAAATGTGATTTATACAGGCTCATCTGATGATTTTTATGATATGCAGGGTTCATTAAGAGATCATAAATTGATATTGCATAAGACAAACGCAGGGTTTACTAAGAGATCATAAATTGATACTGGACAAGGCAAATTCAATAAACTGCTAAAGTGAGCATGAATGCCAAAATGTTGGCTGCCTAGATGATGGGCATCGTGTCATTTTCCCATTTATTATTCATACCGTAGTAAGTTGGGCATGATGAAATTGGGCACATTTGAAAAGTTATTTCAAAGCTCTCCTCCAAGGCCAGATGAATAAAGAGTTCCTTGTAATCTTATCAACTAATGCCAAACTCGATATCTGCATGCATCATTCATGATGACTCTTAGCTAATATGTAACCAATCCCCAGTGAAACCACCGCCATAGACCCTCACTCCCACCACATTCATGCTACATACCATGAAAAAGCCTACTATTGGCCTCATGTTCCTGACATCTTATATTTTGTTATGCCTGTTACTAATTGAATTCCTGTCACATGTTCAACATTACAGAAAGCCAAAAATTCATGAGTATTATTACACTTATAAGAAATATATAATCGTGTGTGAACACTCATTTATGCAGGCTGCAGTTATACATACTTTTAGGATTTGTAACATAAAACTGTAGGAAATTATTAATCTGTGGTGTAATATGGATTGTGTAAAATAAGAATCCTTTTATAGTGACCTTGACATGATAAAGAAACTCTGGACACTGAAAGCTTGAAAGTAGTGTGAAATGAAATCTTTGAAGGAGAGTTCGTATTCTTTAGGTTCACACTTCTCAGAAAGAGAGGATTATAAACGTTGACTGTCTCAGTTGGAAGTGGAGGTGGCTGTACAATAGTCCTAATAGTGTTGTATGGTTATGAGGTTTGTATTCTAGTGGAGAATGTATGGAAGAGGGTGAATGTTAAGACAGAATTTTCTGAAGACAATATGTGGTGCGAGGAGGATGACTAATTAAGAAATGATTGAGTAGGAGATAGGTGTGGTAATAAAAACAAGTATGGCAGAGAGAGCTGAAGAACATGTTTTAAAATAGTCTCAACACATAGAGAGAATGAGTGAGGAGAGGTTGACAAAGAGGATATATGTCAGAAGTGGAGAGAACAAGGAGAAAGGAGAGACTAGACTGGAGATAGAAGGGGGTTTCAGTGGTCTTGGCTTGAACATGCTTGAGGATGTAAGGTGTGCTTGGGATAAAGTGAATTTAAGCAATATGGCATAAATAGGCAATTTGTTGTTGTTGGATTGAATCAGGTAATACAAAGGGGTCAAGGGGAACAGTGGAAAGGTTTATGGAGCCTGGTTGTAGATGGGGGCTGTGGTTTTGGTCCATTATACATGACTGATAGGGAATGGATGTCAGTGAATGAGATTATTTCTTTGTCTTTTCCTGATCCCACCTTGCTATGAAGAAAAATGGCACATAAGTATAAAAAAAAAAATAATGATGATTAGGACTTTAGTGGGAGTGTGGAATAGGAGTGGAGTAAAGGTTACTGACAGGAAGAGGGAGGAGCATTAGGCATGTCTACATTACACTCTGAATTGTCTGATTCAGTAACTGTTTCAGCTGGAGAATGAGGAGAAAGTTGCCTTGTCATTTGAAAATGCTATCCATTGTTAGCTGTGTGGCCTGCCTTTTTTTTCTCAGTAAATTTCTTTGTAAGCACACAAAGCATCCAAAAACTTTCTAGAGAACACCAGAGCAGGTTCATGGTCAGGATCCTTGTCATTGATAAGGCCATAGTTTGTCTAGATAATCAACTACTCGTGCTAATACTTTGGTTGTGAATCTGTGTTAGGGGATGTACCGGTACTGGTATCTTTCCTCTCCTTGTAGATTTTTTCTCCCTCCAACTGCACCAGTTCCTCACCAGTCATATCCTCAGAATGTGATTAGACAACTTAGTTACATCTTGCTGTTCAGTTTCTTCAAAGGCATAGTCAGATGGTTCTCATCTCTATGGCGTATTAAGAGTGCTACTTGAATGTAAGTCTAGTATTTCTTAGAATTATTTTCCCAGTGCTTGTGAAATATAAATTTGATATTATTTACCTTTGGCATTATTATAAAAGGCAATATTACTGAAAAACCTTACAATTTCATTAAATATTTTATTATTAATGGAAAAGAATATTGTAGATGGAAAGTGAAAAATATGATTTTCTCACATTTTTTCCTATTGTACTCTAATTTTCAAATGTAAATATTGTGAAATGTTGTTGTCACTCTACAAGAGAACCTCTGTAGTTGGCTGGCATCATCCGTGAAACCCGACAAAATTTCATCTGTATGCTAGGCAGTTGCAGGGAGAACTACTTGTAAACACATGAACGATCTCTTTATTGACATAGTGGTCTGTGGTTGAAAGAAGACCTGGGGGATATTTCTTTTGGGTAAATGGAATTATGGATAACATATGATATCTGTATATGGTTCTAGAAAGCACTAGCATTTTCAGTTGTGGGCAGAAAATCTAAAATCATATACAGTATGCATATTCAGCACTTCTCTGAAGATACATATATATGTGTAATCATCATTGAAAGGGTTAATTGATAGAGAAGAAGAATTGAATGGCATGTCACTTTGATGACCATACATATAAGAATAGAATGCTGAGAGTTGATTATGAGTAAAAAGGCAAGGTTTTCAACTTTGAAGAAAGAGGTATTCATTATATTATATGCTCAAAAGGAGAAAAATTGAAAATCTTCCTAGGTTTAGGTAATAATGAGTGATGATCAGGAAGAAAGGTAAAGAGAAAGCTGAGAGTAGAGTTATGCAATTGTGAAGAATTGAAATTATGATGTAAGCTCAGGTGAATAGGAAGAAACTAAATTTAAAGTGTACAAGAAGCATTCATGATAGAATACTTGTCCCTCTCCTGATGTATAGATGTGAAACCTATTTTTTCCTCACTCCAGATAATGAAAAGAATTAGAGGCTAATATGAGCCTTTATCACTTTCTTGCCTTTATTGGTAACATCAACTGTCTTGGATGGTGGTTGCAGTCACTGGACACAAATATGAAATGGAGCCATCTAAGGACCATCACTGCCATGTTTAGTTAAGACTGGTATGAGCCTAGAGGAGGAGATTGAAATGTGGAAAACTAATGGACTGAAAACAATAGACAGTTGATGGATACCAGGCATTGGGAAAAGCTCATATGACCTTTGGCCAGGTGAGATAATAAAAGGAATAGAGATGAGTAACCAAATAATGGAATTAATGTGATATGGAGGTGTTACCTTATGGTGTGTTTGGTAGCATTTGGTAACTGGAAAAATTCTTATTTGTAATTTTGCCATTAACTTGGGATGATTTTGACAATCAGTACATATTGTTTTTCCACTTTGGTGTTTGATTATGCAGTCTAATTCAATGTGAGCAAGATGTGGAAGTTTTTGTACCTTCAGCCCCTCCCTGTCCATTCTCAGGAAACCCTGAAATCTCAAAATAGATTTTCTAAGTTGTTAGGAATGTGTGAAAAGTTCTTTATCCCTTCATTTCATAATGTGTGTGTAAGCTTAGTACATCTCTTTTTTGTTTTCATACTTGACATGTGATTATGGCTAACATTCATATAAACATGGCAAACTGAGAATTGAATAATAAAACTTACTTTGAGAGACACAATATTTCTGTTGCTGTTGATTAGAACATCTTTGCTTTCTCCATTTTTTTTTTTTTACACATTTCAACATTTCTAGGCAATAGTTTTTAGCTGTTTATATGAGTCAGACAACTGACCCTTTCTTTAAATGGTGTTCGTTGTTTTGATAGTATCTGAAATTTGCAGCTAGTAAATAAGAGTTGATTTTCTAGTCTTACACATGAATGCATAAGCAGATAGAGCACAAAATGGAAAACAGCCAATTAGATAGGTTTGGGACTGAGTAAAAATATTTTCTCATCCTTCATAAACTTGAGAAGTTGTCAAATAATCTGGGTACCAGTCAACATTAGCTATCTATAGAGGATGTGAAGGGACTTGCACCTTTATATGTGGCTCCTGTTTGACCATTTTCTTAATACTGGTATACACACTAACTCCACACTGTCCTTCAAAGATTACTGTCTATCTATAACTTTTTCCTTTTTAATCAGTACATCTCTTTTCATGCCTCATTACAGTAAGCTTCATCCAGTTTTACACTGTGAGGTAACTGTCATTCTTTAGAGTGGTTTTGATTACATGGTGCAAGCAAGTGGCAACTGCTTCACCCACGTATTAGTCAAATGAAAAAGTGGAGTTTTATGGGGAAGTACTTTAAGTGTTTTAGTGTGTCCTAAATATCGTTTGCATGACAGTGTGGAAATGTTCAGTAACCAAAATGGTTTTGGGAACATTTGCATGCTTTGCTCTGAATTTTAAAAGGGATACTTGATAGAAATTAATATTAAAGAGTTTTTACATATATGATTTAAAGGCAGAATTGCATTTGCCCCCTGTAAAACATGAACAGGTTAAGAGTTCATTTAGAACAGTGATTCCCAACCTGAGTGGTACTGCCTCCAGTGGTTGGTTTTGAAGTTAAGGGTATTAGTAAACATTAGGGGAGTGGGGGGAGGAAGCACTCAGAAAATGTCAGTATGCTTCATTTAAGAATATGCAAACAGGAAAGAAGCACTAATTGTATCCCGAACACAAACATATTAGCTTTCCATCCGCTGACCTCGGTACAACATTAGACAGACATCTTGGAGGCCTTGGGTGTTGACCTGTATTGTTTTAACAATGGATATCTGTTAATAATATGATTAAATGGAGATTACTTTCATGTATAAGAAGTAATTGTTATAGAGCTGTCAAGTTTGGGAACAACACATTCAGCCATCAATTACATTAAATGCCAGTCTGATTTTGCACTGTGGTTAATGTTTCTATTTTCCCTTCAAGTAAAATCATTGGCTTTTCACCAAATCTTCTCACTCAATCCTTGTGCAGTTATTGCACATAAAAGTCTGGGGGAGGGGAAGGGTTTAGAGTTAAAAGTTTAACCATTTATTATAGATGTAATCATATAAGGGTTTACAGTAGATGCCATTCTTGATAGAAAATTCATTTGAATTTCTGTAAGGGGGAATCGCCATTCTTGTGTTTTGAAAGAGGGTGCTGACATGAGAGAAGTAGGGAATCACTGATTTGGAAGATCATGACAATTCAGCTGTATGTTATTTAGAACGACATTACATTATAGAGAAGAAATAAAACAATGAGAAAGTCTATACCCTGATGGTAGGAAATACCTCATATCAGTTATTATGATATACATACAATAATAATAATTCCTTATGACTTTGATTATTTTTCCCCTTTTAGTCGCCTTCTACGACATGCAGGGAAAACATGGGAAGTATTCTTTCTCCCTTATTTCCAGGGATAATATGTGTATATTTCCTTCCTTCAAACTATTCGCCACTTCCCGCATTAGCGAGGTAGCGTTAAGAACAGAGGACTGGGCCTTTGAGGGAATACCCTCACCTGGCCCAATTCTCTGTTCCTTCTTTTGGAAAAAAAAAAAAAAAAAAAAAAAAAAAAAACGAGAGGGGAGGATTTCCAGCCCCCGCTCCCTCCCCTTTTAGTCGCCTTCTACGACACGCAGGGAATACGTGGGAAGTATTCTTAATCCCCTATCCCCAGGGATAAATATGTATATATATGTATATATATATAAAGAATGTATATAATAAGTCATTATGGATATAAAATGAATATAATAAGTATTATACTTTGTCGCTGTTTCCTGCATTAGTGAGGTAGTGCAAGGAAAGAGATGAAAGAATGGCCCATCCCACCCACATACACATGTATATACATACACGTCCACACACGCACAAAAACACACCTATACATCTCAATGTATACATATATATGTACACACACACAGACATATACATATATACACATGTACATAATTCATACTGTCTGCCCTTATTCATTCCCGCCGTCACCGCGCCACACATGAAATGACAACCCCCTCCCCCCGCACGTGCATGAGGTAGCGTTAGGAAAAGACAACAAAGGCCACATTCGTTCTCACTCAATCTCTAGCTGTCATGTATAATGCACCTAAACCACAGCTTTCTTTCCACATCCAGGCCCCACAAAACTTTCCATGGTTTACCCCAGACGCTTCATGTGCCCTGGTTCAATCCATTGACAGTATGTCCAGCCCAGTATACCACATCGTTCCAATTCACTCTATTCCTTGCACGCCTTTCACCCTCCTGCATGTTCAGGCCCCGATCACTCAAAATCTTTTTCTTTCCGCCTCCAGTTTGGTCTCCCACTTCTCCTCGTTCCCTCCGCCTCTGACACATATATCTTCTTTGTCAATCTTTCCTCACTCATTCTCTCCATGTGACCAAACCATTTCAAAACACCCTCTTCTGCTCTCTCAACCACACTCTTTTTATTACCACACATCTCTCTTACCTTTTCATTACTTACCCGATCAAACCACCCCACACCACATATTGTCCTCAAACATCTCATTTCCAGCACATCCACCCTCCTTCGCACAACTCTATCCATAGCCCATGCCTCGCAACCATATAACATTGTTGGAACCACTATTCCTTCAAACATACCCATTTTTGCTTTTCAAGATAACATTCTCGACTTCCACACATTTTTCAAAGCTCCCAGAACTTTCGCCCCCTCTCCCTCCCTATGATTCACTTCCACTCCCATGGTTCCATCCACTGCCAAATCCACTCCTAGATATCTGAAACACTTCACTTCCTCCAGTTTTTCTCCATTCAAACTTACCTCCCAATTGACTTGACCCTCAACCCTACTGAACCTAATAACCTTGCTCCTATTCACATTTACTCTCAGCTTTCTTCTTTCACACACCTTACCAAATTCAGTCACCAGCTTCTGTAGTTTCTCACACGAATCAGCCACCAGCTCTGTATCATCAGCGAACAACAAGTGACTAACTTCCCAAGCTCTCACATTCACAACAGACTGCATACTTGCCCCTCTTTCCAAAACTCTTTCATTCACCTCCCTAACAACCCCATCCATAAACAAATTAAACAAACATGGAGACATCACGCACCCCTGCTGCAAACCAACATTCACTGAGAACCAATCCTTTCTTCTCTTCCTACATGTACACATGCCTTACATCCTTGATAAAAAGTTTTCCTTGCTTCTAACAACTTGCCTCCCACACTGTATATTCTTAATACCTTCAACAGAGCATCTCTATCAACTCTATCATATACCTTCTCCAGATCCATAAATGCTACATACAAATCCATTTGCTTTTTTAAGTATTTGTCACATGCATTTTTCAAAGCAAACACCTGATCCACACATCTATTTTATGTTTTATTTAAAGAAAAAGAAAAATGATAATGATGATGATATATATATATATATATAAATATATATATATATATATATATATATATATATATATATATATATATATATATATATATATATTTATTATTTATTTATTATACTCTGTCACTGTCTTTCACATTAGCGAGGTAGCGCAAGGAAACAGACGAAAGAATGGCCCAACCCACCCACATACACATGTATATACATACACGTCCACACATGCACATATACATACCTATACATTTCACCGTATACATATATATACATACACAGACATATACATATAAACACATGTACATAATTCATTCTTGCTGCCTTTATTCATTTCCATTACCACCCTGCCACACAACAAATGACAACCCCTTCACCCCGCACGCATACGAGGTAGCACTAGGAAAAGACAACAAAGGCCACATTCGTTCACACTCAGTCTCTAGCTGTCATGTATAATGCACCAAAACCAGAGCTCCCTTTCCACATCCAGGCCCCACAAAACTTTCCATGGTTTACCCCAGACACTTCACATGCCCTGGTTCAATCCACTGACAGCACATCAACCCCAGTATACCACATCGTTGCAATTCATTCTATTCCTTGCACACCTTTCACTCTCCTGCACGTTCAGGCCCCGACCACTCAAAGTCTTTTTCATTCCATCCTTCCACCTCCAATTTGGTCTCCCACTTCTCCTTGTTCCCTCCACCTCTGACATATATCCTCCTTGTCAATCTTTCCTCACTCATTCTCTCCATGTGACTAAACCATTTCAATACACCCTCTTCTGCTCTCTCAACCACACTCTTTTTATTACCACACATCTTTCTTACCCTTTCATTACTTACTCGATCAAGCCACCTCACACCACATATTGTCCTCAAACATCTCATTTCCAACACATCCACCCTCCTCTGCAAAACTCTATCTATAGCCCATGCCTTGCAACCATATAACATTGTTGGAACCACTATTCCTTCAAACATACCCATTTTTGCTTTCCGAGATAATGTTCTTGCCTTCCACACATTTTTCAAAGCGCCCAGAACTTTCATCCCCTCCTCCACCCTGTGACTCACTTCCGCTTCCATGGTTCCATCTGCTGCTAAATCCACTCCCGGATATCTAAAACACTTCACTTCCTCTAGTTTTTCTCCATTCAAACTTACCTCCCAATTGACTTGTCCCTCTCTGCCCTACTGTACCTAATAACCTTGCTCTTATTCACATTTACTCTCAGCTTTCTTCTTTCACACACTTTAAATAAATAATATACAAAGATGAATGTAATTGTTGTTTTTTTTTTGTTTTTTTTTGTCGCTGTCTCCCGTGTTTGCAAGGTAGCGCAAGGAAACAGACGAAAGAAATGGCCCAACCCACCCCCATACACATGTATATACATACGTCCACACACGCAAATATACATACCTACACAGCTTTCCATGGTTTACCCCAGACGCTTCACATGCCCTGATTCAATCCACTGACAGCACGTCAACCCCGGTATACCACATCGATCCAATTCACTCTATTCCTTGCCCTCTTTTCACCCTCCTGCATGTTCAGGCCCCGATCACACAAAATCTTTTTCACTCCATCTTTCCACCTCCAATTTGGTCTCCCACTTCTCCTCATTCCCTCCACCTCCGACACATATATCCTCTTGGTCAATCTTTCCTCACTCATTCTCTCCATGTGCCCAAACCATTTCAAAACACCCTCTTCTTATCTCTCAACCACGCTCTTTTTATTTCCACACATCTCTCTTACCCTTACGTTACTTACTTGATCAAACCACCTCACACCACACATTGTCCTCAAACATCTCATTTCCAGCACATCCATCCTCCTGCGCACAACTTTATCCATAGCCCACGCCTCGCAACCATACAACATTGTTGGAACCACTATTCCTTCAAACATACCCATTTTTGCTTTCCAAGATAATGTTCTCGACTTCCACACATTCTTCAAGGCTCCCAGGATTTTCGCCCCCTCCCCCACCCTATGATCCACTTCCGCTTCCATGGTTCCATCCACTGCCAGATCCACTCCCAGATATCTAAAACACTTTACTTCCTCCAGTTTTTCTCCATTCATACTTACCTCCCAATATATATATCATTTATATTTTATTTATTTTGCTTTGTCGCTGTCTCCCGCGCCTGCGAGGTAGCGCAAGGAAACAGACGAAAGAAATGGCGCAACCCACCCCCACACACATGCACACACACACACACACACACACACACACACACACACACGTCGACACACGCAAACATACACACCCACACATCCCAACGTACACACATATATACACACACAGACACACACATATACACCCATGCACACAATTCACACTGTCTGCCCCTACTCACTCCCATCGCCACCCCGCCACACACGGAATAACATCCCCCTCCCCCCCTCATGTGCACGAGGCAGCGCCAGGAAAAGACAACAAAGGCCCCATTCGCTCACACTCAGTCTCCAGCTGTCATGCAATAATGACCGAAACCACAGCTCCCTTTCCACGTCCAGGCCCCACAGAAATTCCCATGGTTTACCCCGGATGCTTCACATGCCCTGGTTCAATCCATTGACAGCACGTCGACCCCGGTATACCACATCGTTCCAATTCACTGTATTCCTTGCACTCCTTTCACCCTCCTGCATGTTCAGGCCCCGATCACTCAAAATCTTTTTCACTCCATCTTTCCACCTCCAATTTGGTCTCCCACTTCTTGTTCCTTCCACCTCTGACACATATATCCTCTTGGTCAATCTTTCCTCACTCATTCTCTCCATGTGGCCAAACCATTTCAAAACACCCTCTTCTGCTCTCTCAACAACACTCTTTTTATTTCCACACATCTCTCTTACCCTTACATTACTTACTTGATCAAACCACCTCACACCACTATTGTCCTCAAACATCTCATTTCCAGCACATCCACCCTCCTGCGCACAGTTCTATCCATAGCCCACGGCTCACAACCATACAACATTGTTGGAACCACTATTCCTTCAAACATAGCCATTTTTGCTTTCCGAGATAATGTTCTCAACTTCCAAACATTCTTCAAGGCTCCCAGAATTTTCGCCCCCTCCCCCACCCTATGATTCACTTCCGCTTCCATGGTTCCATCCGCAGCCAAATCCACTCCCAGATATCTAAAACACTTCACTTCCTCCAGTTTTTCTCCATTCAAACTTACCTCCCAGTTGATTTGGCCCTCAACCCTACTGTACCTAATAACCTTGCTCTTATTCACATTTACTCTTAACTTTCTTCTTTCACACACTTTACCAAACTCAGTCATCAGCTTCTGCAGTTTCTCACATGAATCAGCCACCAGGGGTGTATCTTCAGCGAACAACAACTGACTCACTTCCCCAGCTCTCATCCACAACAGACTGGATACTTGCCCCTCTTTCCAAAACTCTTGCATTCACCTCCCAAACAACCCCATCCATTAACAAATTAAACAACCATAGAGACATCACACACCCCTGCCGCAAACCTACATTCACTGAGAATCAATCACTTTCCTCTCTTCCTACACGTACACATGCCTTACATCCTCGATAAAAACTTTTCACTGCTTCTAACAGCCTGCCTCCCACATCATATATTCTTAATACCTTCCACAGAGCATCTCTATCAACTTTATCATATGCCTTTTCCAGATCCATAAATGCCACATACAAATCCACTTGCTTTTCTAAGTATTTCTCACACACATTCTTCAAAGCAAACACCTGATCCACACATCCTCTACCACTTCTGAAACCACACTGCTCTTCCCCAATCTGATGCTCTGTACATGCCTTCACCCTCTCAATCAATACCCTCCCATATAATTTACCAGAAATACTCAACAGACTGTAATTTGAGCACTCACTCTTATCCCCTTTGCCTTTGTACAGTGGCACTATGCAAGCATTCTGCCAATCCTCAGGCACCTCACCATGAATCATACATACATTAAATAACCTTACCAACCAGTCAACAATACAGTCACCCCCCTTTTTTAATAAATTCCACTGCAATACCATCCAAACCTGCTGCCTTGCCGGCTTTCATCTTCCGCAAAGCTTTTACTACCTCTTCTCTGTTTACCAAATCATTTTCCCTAACCCTCTCACTTTGCACACCACCTCAACCAAAACACCCTATATCTGTCACTCTATCATCAAACACATTCAACAAACCTTCAAAATACTCACTCCATCTCCTTCTCACATCACCACTACTTGTTTTCACCTCCCCATTTGCCCCCTTCACTGAAGTTCCCATTTGCTCCCTTGTCTTACGCACTTTATTTACCTCCTTCCAAAACACCTTTTTATTCTCCCTAAAATTTAATGATACTCTCTCACCCCAACTCTCATTTGCCCTCTTTTTCACCTCTTGCACCTTTCTCTTGACCTCCTGCCTCTTTCTTTCATACATCTCCCACTCATTTTCATTTTTTCCCTGCAAAAATTGTCCAAATGCCTCTCTCTTCTCTTTCACTAGTAATCTTACTTCTTCATCCCACCGCTCACTACCCTTTCTAATCAACCCACCTCCCATGCTTCTCATGCCACAAGCATCTTTTGCGCAAGCCATCACTGCTTCCCTAAATACATCCCATTCTCCCCCATTCCCCTTACCTCCTTTGTTCTCACCTTTTTCCATTCAGTACTCAGTCTCTCCTGGTACTTCCTCACACAAGTCTCCTTCTCAAGCTCACTTACTCTCACCACTCTCTTCACCCCAACATTCTCTCTTCTTTTCTGAAAACCCCTACAAATCTTCACCTTCGCCTCCACAAGATAATGGTCAGACATCCCTCCAGTTGCACTTCTCAGCACATTACATCCAAAAGTCTCTCTTTCGTACGCCTATCAGTTAACACGTAATCCAGTAACGCTCTCTGGCCATCTCTCCTACTTACATACGTATACTTATGTATATCTCGCTTTTTAAACCAAGTATTCCCAATCACCAGTCCTTTTTCAGCACATAAGTCTACAAGCTCTTCACCATTTCCATTTACAACACTGAACACCCCATGTATACCAATTATTCCCTCAACTGCCACGTTACTCACCTTTGCATTCAAATCACCCATCACTATAACTTGGTCTTGTGCATCGAAACCACTAACACACTCATTCAGCTGTTCCCAAGACACTTGCCTCTCATGATCTTTCTTCTCATGCCCAGGTGCATATGCACCAATAATCACCCATCTCTCTCCATCCACTTTCAGTTTTACTCATATCAATCTAGAATTTACTTTCTTACACTCTATCACATACTCCCACAACTCCTGTTTCAGGAGTAGTGCTACTCCTTCCCTTGCTCTAGTCCTCTCACTAACCCCTGACTTTACTCCCAAACCACTCTTCCCCTTTAACCTTGAGCTTCGTTTCACTCAGAGCCAAAACATCCAGGTTCCTTTCTCAAACATACTACCTATATATCCTTTTTTCTCATCTTGGTTACATCCACACGCATTTAGACACCCCTATCTGAGCCTTCGAGGAGGATGAGCACTCCCCGCGTGACTCCTTCTTCTGTTTACCCTTTTAGAAAGTCAAAATACAAGGAGGGGAGGGTTTCTGGCCCCCCGCTCCCGTCCCCTTTAGTCGCCTTCTACGACATGTGAGGAATGTGTGGGACGTATTCTTTCTCCCCTATCCCCAGGGATATATATATATATATTTATTTTGCTTTGTCGCTGTCTCCCGCGTTAGTGAGGTAGCGCAAGGAAACAGACGAAAGAATGGCCCAACCCACCCACATACACATGTATATACATACACGTTCACACACGCAAATATACATCTCAGTGTATACATATATATACACACACAGACATATATATATATATATATATATATATATATATATATATATATATATATATATATATATATATATATATATATACACACACACATGTACATAATTCATACTGTCTGCCTTTATTCATTCCCATCGCCACCTCACCACACATGGAATAACAAACCCCCTCCCCCCTCATGTGCACGAGGTAGCGCTAGGAAATGACAACAAAGGCCCCATTCATTCACACTCAGACTCTAGCTGTCATGTAATAATGCACCGAAACCACAGCTCCCTTTCCACATCCAGGCCCCACAGAACTTTCCATGGTTTACCCCAGATGCTTCACATGCCCTGGTTCAATCCATTGACAGCACGTCAACCCCAGTATACCACATCGTTCCAATTCACTCTATTCCTTGCATGCCTTTCACCCTCCTGCATGTTCAGGCCCTGATCACTCAAAATCTTTTTCACTCCATCTTTCCACCTCCAATTTGGTCTCCCACTTCTCCTCGTTCCCTCCACCTCTGACACATATATCCTCTTAGTCAATCTTTCCTCACTCATTCTCTCCATGTGACCAAACCATTTCAAAACACCCTCTTCTGCTCTCTCAACCACACTCTTTTTATTACCACACATCTCTCTTACCCTTACATTACTTACTCGATCAAACCACCTCACACCACATATTGTCCTCAAACATCTTATTTCCAGCACATCCACCCTCCTGCGCACAACTCTATCCATAGCCCACGCCTCGCAACCATACAACATTGTTGGAACCACTATTCCATCAAACATACCCATTTTTGCATTCTGAGATAATGTTCTCGACTTCCACACATTCTTCAAGGCTCACAGAATTTTCACCCCTTCCCCCACCCTATGATTCACTTCCGCTTCCATGGTTCCATCCGCTGCCAAATCCACTCCCAGGCATCTAAAACACTTAACTTCTTCCATTTTGTTCTCCATTCAAACTTACCTCCCAATTGATTTGACCCTCAACCCTACTGTATGTAATATATATATATATATATATATATATATATATATATATATATATATATATATATATATATATATATATATCCCTGGGGATAGGGGAGAAACAATACTTCCTATGCATTCCTCACATGTTGTAGAAGGCGACAAAAGGGGACGGGAGCGGGGGGCTAGAAACCCTCCCCTCCTCGTTTTTCAACTTTCTAAAAGGGGAAACAGAAGAAGGAGTCATGCACAGATTGCTCATCCTCCTCGAATGCTCAGATTGAGGTGTCTAAATGTTTGTGGATGTAACAAGGTGAGAGAAAAGGAGAGATAGGTAGTATGTTTGAGGAAAGGAACCTGGATGTTTTGCCTCTGAGTGAAACAAAGATCAAGGGTAAAGAGGAAGAGTGGTTAGGGAATGTTTTGGGAGTAAAGTCAGGGGTTAGTGAGAGGACGAGACATAGGGAAGGAGTAGCACTACTCCTGAAACAGGAGTGGTGGGAGTATGTGATAGAGTGTAAGAAAGTAAACTCTAGATTGATATGGGTAAAACTGAAAGTGGATGGAGAGATGGGTGATTATTGGTGCATATGCACATAGGCATGAGAAGAAAGATCATGAGAGGCAAGTGTTTTGGGAGCAGCTGAGTGAGTGTGTTAGTAGGTTTGATGCACGAGACCGGGTTATTGTGATGGGTGATTTGAATGCAAAGGTGAGTAATGTGGCAGTTGTGGGAATAATTGGTGTACATGGGGTGTTCAGTGTTGTAAATGGAAATGGTGAAGAGCTTGTAGATTTATGTGCTGAAAAAGGACTGGTGATTGGGAATACCTGGTTTAAAAAGAGAGATATACATAAATATACGTATGTAAGTAGGAAAGATGGCCAGAGAGCATTATTGGATTACGTATTATTTGATAGGCGCGCGAAAGAGAGACTTTTGGATGTTAATGTGGAAGGAGACTTCTGTGAGGAAGTACTAGGAGAGACTGAGTACAGAATGGAAAAAGGTGAGAACAAAAGACGTAAGGGGAGTGGGGGAGGAATGGGATGTATTTAGGGAAGCAGTGATGGCTTGCACAAAAGATGCTTGTGGCATGAGAAGCATGGGAGGTGGGCAGATTAGAAAGGGTAGTGAGTGGTGGGATGAAGAAGTGAGATCATTAGTGAAAGAGAAAAGAGAGGCATTTGGACGATTTTTGCAGGGAAATAAAGAATGCAAATGAGTGAGAGATGTATAAAAGAAAGAGGCAGGAGGTCAAGAGAAAGGTGCAAGAGGTGAAAAAGAGGGCAAATGAGAGTTGGGGTGAGAGAGTTTTCATTAAATTTTAGGGAGAATAAAAAGATGTTTTGGAAGGAGGTAAATAAAGTGCATAAGACAAGGGAGCAAATGGGAACTTCAGTGAAGGGGGCTAATGCGGAGGTGATAACAAGTAGTGGTGATGTGAGAAGATGTAGTGAGTATTTTGAAGGTTTGTTGAATGTGTTTGATGATAGAGTGGCAGATATAGGGTGTTTTGGTCGAATTGGTGTGCAAAGTGATAGGGTTAGGGAAAATGATTTGGTAAACAGAGAAGAGGTAGTAAAAGCTTTGCGGAAGATGAAAGCCGGCAAGGCAGCAGGTTTGGATGGTATTGCAGCGGAATTTATTAAAAAGGGGGTAACTGTATTGTTGACTGGTCGGTAAGGTTATTTAATGTATTCTTGGTAAATTATATGGGACGGTATTTATTGAGAGGGTGAAGGCATGTACAGAGCATCAGATTGGGGAAGAGCAGTGTGGTTTCAGAAGTGGTAGAGGATGTGTGGATCAGGTGTTTGCTTTGAAGAATGTATGCGAGAAATACTTAGAAAAGCAAATGGATTTGTGTGGAGCATTTATGGATCTGGAGAAGGCATATGATAGAGTTGATAGAGATGCTCTGTGGAAGGTATTAAGAATATATGGTGTGGGAGGCAAGTTGTTAGAAGCAGTGAAAATTTTTTATCGAGGATGTAAGGCATGTGTACGTGTAGGAAGAGAGGAAAGTGATTGGTTCTCCGTGAATGTAGGTTTGCGGCAGGGGTGTGTGATGTCTCAATGGTCGTTTAATTTGTTTATGGATGGGGTTGTTAGGGAGGTAAATGCAAGAGTTTTGGAAAGAGGGGCAAGTATGCAGTCTGTTGTGGATGAGAGAGCTTGGGAAGTGGGTCAGTTGTTGTTCGCTGATGATACAGTGCTGGTGGCTGATTCATGTGAAGACTGCAGAAGCTGGTGACTGAGTTTGGTAAAGTGTGTGAAAGAAGAAAGTTGAGAGTAAATGTGGATAAGATCAAGGTTATTAGGTACAGTAGGGTTGAGGGACAAGTCAATTAGGAGGTAAGTTTGAATGGAGAAAAACTGGAGGAAGAGAAGTGTTTTAGATATCTGGGAGTGGATTTGGCAGCGGATGGAACCATGGAAGTGGAAGTGAATCATAGGGTGGGGAAGGGAGCGAAAATTCTGGGAGCCTTGAAGAACGTTTGGAAGTCGAGAACATTATCTCGGAAAGCAAAAATGGGTATGTTTGAAGGAATAGTGGTTCCAACAATGTTGTATGGTTGCGAGGCATGGGCTATGGATAGAGTTGTGTGCAGGAGGGTGGATGTGCTGGAAATGAGATGTTTGAGGATAATATGTGGTGTGAGGTGGTTTGATCAAGTAAGTAATAGTAGGGTAAGAGATGTGTGGTAATAAAAAGAGTGTGGTTGAGAGAGCAGAAGAGGGTGTTTTGAAATGGTTTGGTCACATGGAGAGAATGAGTGAGGAAAGATTGACCAAGAGGATATATGTGTCAGAGGTGGAGGGAACAAGGAGAAGTGGGAGACCAAATTGGAGGTGGAAAGATGGAGTGAAAAAGATTTTGAGTGATTGGGGCCTGAACATGCAGGAGTGTGAAAGGCGTGCAAGGAATAGAGTGAATTGGAACGATGTGGTATAACGGGGTTGACGTGCTGTCAATGGATTGAACCAGGGCATGTGAAGCGTCTGGGGTAAAGCATGGAAATTTCTGTGGGGCCTGGATGTGGAAAGGGAGCTGTGATTTCCGTGCATTATTACATGACAGCTAGAGACTGAGTGTGAACGAATGGGGCCTTTGTTGTCTTTTGGATTACGTGTTAATTGACAGGTGTGCGAGAGAGACTTTTGGATGTTAATGAGCTGAGAGGTGTAACTGGAGGGATGTCTGATCATTATCTTATGGAGGCGAAGGTGAAGATTTGTATGGGATTTCAGAAAAGAAGAGAGAATGTTGGGGTGAAGAGGGTGGTGAGAGTAAGTGACCTTGGGAAGGAGACTTGTGTGAGGAAGTACCAGGAGAGACTTGAGTACAGAATGGAAAAAGGTGAGAACAAAGGAGGTAAGGGGAGTGGGGGAGGAATGGGATGTATTTAGGGAAGCAGTGATGGCTTGCGCAAAAGATGCTTGTGGCATGAGAAGCGTGGGAGGTGGGTTGATTAGAAAGGGTAGTGAGTGGTGGGATGAAGAAGTAAGATTATTAGTGAAAGAGAAGAGAGAGGCATTTGGACGATTTTTGCAGGAAACAAATGCAAATGAGTGGGAGGTGTATAGAAGAAAGAGACAGGAGGTCAAGAGAAAGGTGCAAGAGGTGAAAAAGAGGGGAAATGAGAGTTGGGGTGAGAGAGAAATGGTGGGAAATGGCGAACAGTATGAAAGAAAAGAAAGAAAAAGATGTTCTGGAAGGAGGTAAATAAAGTGCATAAGACAAGGGAGCAAATGGGAACTTCAGTGAAGGGGGCTAATGGGGAGGTGATAACAAGTAGTGGTGATGTGAGAAGGATATGGAGTGAGTATTTTGAAGGTTTGTTGAATGTGTTTGATGATAGAGTGGCAGATATAGGGTGTTTTGGTTGAGGTGGTGTGCAAAGTGAGAGGGTTAGGGAAAATGATTTGGTAAACAGAGAAGAGGTAGTAAAGCTTTGCGGAAGATGAAAGCCGGCAAGGCAGCAGGTTTGGATGATATTGCAGTGGAATTTATTAAAAATGGGGGTGACTGTATTGTTGACTGGTTGGTAAGGTTATTTAATGTATGTATGATTCATGGTGAGGTGCCTGAGGATTGGCGAAATGAGTGCATAGTGCCATTGTACAAAAGGCAAAGGGGATAAGAGTGAGTGCTCAAATTACAGAGGTATAAGTTTGTTGAGTATTCCTGGTAAATTATACGGGAGGGTATTGATTGAGAGGGTGAAGGTATGTACAGAGCACCATATATATATATATATATATATATATATATATATATATATATATATATATATATATATATATATATATATATATTTTTTTTTTTCTTTTTGCTTTGTCGCTGTCTCCCGCGTTTGCGAGGTAGCGCAAGGAAACAGACGAAAGAAATGGCCCAACCCACCCCCATACACATGCCTTGATTCAATCCACTGACAGCACGTCAACCCCGGTATACCACATCGCTCCAATTCACTCTATTCTCTGCCCTCCTCTCACCCTCCTGCATATATATATATATATATATATATATATATATATATATATATATATATATATATATATATATATATATATATATATATATATATATTTTCCCTGGGGATAGGGGAGAAAGAATACTTCCCACGTATTCCCTGCGTGTCGTAGAAGGCGACTAAAAGGGAAGGGAGCGGGGGGCTGGAAATCCTCCCCTCTCGTTTTTTTTTTTTTTTTAATTTTCCAAAAGAAGGAACAGAGAAGAGGGCCAGGTGAGGATATTCCCTCAAAGGCCCAGTCCTCTGTTCTTAACGCTATCTCGCTATCGCGGGAAATGGCGAATAGTATAAAAAAAAAAAAAAGAAATATATATATATATATATATATATATATATATATATATATATATATATATATATATATATATATATATATATGTATATATGGAGATAACCATAACAAACACCCGACTTCATAAATGCAGAAATATTACTTGAGAAAAGAAACACGAGAATCCTGAGCACTTTCATATTTATCCCTCATTAGTGGGTATAGCCAGGAACAGATGAAGATAGGCCACACTTGTTCACCTCCATTATGTAGCTGTCATGTGAAATGCACTGAAACCACAGACCCCTGTCCAAAACTAGGCCCTACACACCTTTCCATGGTTTCTTCTCCTGTTTCACATGCCCTTGCTCAGTCCACCAACAGCATGTCAACTCCTGTAAGCCACATCATTCCAATGTACACTTTTCATCCTCATGCATGCAAGACCTGATCACTCAAAATGTTTTTCACTCAATCCTTCCTAAATTAGGCTCCACAAACACACTTCCAAACTTCCAGAAACACTACAGATACACCAGGCAGTTACTACTCAGTTGGCCTGCACCCTCCATGCTTTATGATCTGTGGTCTTGACCAGTTGATATGACTGACTTCCTGTGTACTGCTGGAGCCTTATATAAATAGAAGGGACTCTTTTGGCATATAGTAAGTAAGCATATATTTTATTCGTTCATGTTCACTATTTCCTGCATTAGCAAGGTAGTACTATGAACAGACAAAGAAATAGTCTTGTTCACTCTTATCCATTCAATAGCTATCATGTTTAATGCACTGAAACACAGCCCCCTATCCACAACCAGGCCAAGGCCCCACAGACCTTTCCATGGTTCCCTCAACCACTTTGTAAGCCCTGGCTCAGCCCACTACAGCAAATCGTCTCCTGCATATACCCTCCTGCATGTTCAGGTCCTAAACTTATCAATCATCTTTCAATCCATCCTTCCACCTCCTCTTTGGCTTCCCCCTTTCACTGTTCCCTCCTTTCTCATTTCTGACATGTATACCCTCATAGTCATCCTCTCCATATCTCCGAACCAGTTCAGCACACACTCCTCAGCTCTCTTATACCTAATCCTCTTATTTTCACACTTCTTTTTTAACCTATAATTTCATGTTCGATTAACATTTCTCAGACTACATACTGACTTGAAACGTTTCCTTTCTTAGACATCCATCCTCTCGTTATCGTTTTTTTCTAAGACCCATGCCTCGTATTCATACAGCACCAAGTGGACAACTTTACCATCAAACATGCCAGTCTTTGCCCTTATAGACAGTGACTTCTCTTTCCACATATTCTTCAATGCACCCAGGACCTTTTCCCCCTCACCCATCCTTTGGCGTGCTTCAGCTATCATAGCTCCATTCTCTGCCATATCAGCTCCTAGGTAGTTCTCTCCATTCAGACTCTTACTCTAAGTAACTTGTCTCTTCACTACAAAAAAACAATATCCTTATTTTTAGTTGCATTTAATCTCAACTTTCTCCTTTCACACAGTCTTCCAAACTCAGACACCAGCTTCTGCAGTTTATCACTCTAATCTGCCACCAGTGCCATGTCATTAGCAAACAATAACTGACTCACATCTCAGGCCCCATCCACTCAACCTGCCCCTCTCTCCAAGACCCTTGCATTCATCTTCTTCACCTAATCTATAAACAAATTAGATAGCCATGCTGACATCACACATCCCTTCTACAGACTCATAGACCTGGAACCACAAATACACATATACATATTTGTATATATATATATATATATATATATATATATATATATATATATATATATATATATATATATATATATATATGTATATATATATATATATATATATATATATATATATATATATATATATATATATATATATATATAGGGCAAATGAGAGTTGGGGTGAGAGAGTATCATTAAATTTTAGGGAGAATAAAAAGATGTTCTGGAAGGAGGTAAATAAAGTGCGTAAGACAAGGGAGCAAATGGGAACTTCAGTGAAGGGCGCAAATGGGGAGGTGATAACAAGTAGTGGTGATGTGAGAAGGAGATGGAGTGAGTATTTTGAAGGTTTGTTGAATGTGTTTGATGATAGAGTGGCAGATATAGGGTGTTTTGGTCGAGGTGGTGTGCAAAGTGAGAGGGTTAGGGAAAATGATTTGGTAAACAGAGAAGAGGTAGTGAAAGCTTTGCGGAAGATGAAAGCCGGCAAGGCAGCAGGTTTGGATGGTATTGCAGTGGAATTTATTAAAAAAGGGGGTGACTGTATTGTTGACTGGTTGGTAAGGTTATTTAATGTATGTATGACTCATGGTGAGGTGCCTGAGGATTGGCGGAATGCGTGCATAGTGCCATTGTACGAAGGCAAAGGGGATAAGAGTGAATGCTCAAATTACAGAGGTATAAGTTTGTTGAGTATTCCTGGTAAATTATATGGGAGGGTATTGATTGAGAGGGTGAAGGCATGTACAGAGCATCAGATTGGGGAAGAGCAGTGTGGTTTCAGAAGTGGTAGAGGATGTGTGGATCAGGTGTTTGCTTTGAAGAATGTATGTGAGAAATACTTAGAAAAGCAAATGGATTTGTATGTAGCATTTATGGATCTGGAGAAGGCATATGATAGATTAAGAGATGCTATGTAATGATAAAGAACAATGATGCGGAGGAATTCGTTACAAGGAAAGCGGAAAAGATTTTTATCGAGGATGTTACGGCATTTGTAGCTTCGGAAGAGAGATGATTGGTTCCAGTGAATGTAGTTTGCAGGCAGGGCTCATGTGATTCATGGTTGTTATTTGTTTATGATGGGTTGTCAGGGCAGCAAAATTGCAAGTTTTGGCAAAGATGGGTCAAGTATAGTTCCTTGGATGAAGAGATGCTTGAAATGTTTCATCAATTGTTGTTCGCTGAATGGTCACACCATGGTGGCAATGATTCAGAGAAAACTGCAGACAGTGTGACTGAGTTTGGTAGAGCGTTGGTAGAGTTGACAGTTGATAGAGTAAATGAGTATAAAAAGCAAGGTTATTAGGTACAGGTAGGGATTTTAGGTTCCAGTCAATTTGGGAGGTGAGTATATGAAAGAAAAAAATGAGTGACGTGAAGTGTTTTAATATATGGAGTGGATTGCAGCGGATGGAAACCCCCTATCAAAGGCAAGGCACAGACTTTCATGGGCATGGGTAGCGGGTCGACAATTCTGGGGCCTGAAATCTGTAATGATGTGTAGCCTAAATTATCGGAAAGCAAAATGTTCATCTTTGGTATTTCTCCTCCATTTGTATGGTTGCGAGGCTGGGTATGGACTAGAGTGTGCATGCAGAATGGATAGTTGCAGGAAATGATTTTGATACAACTGTTATTGTCAGAGGTTGTTTTAATCTATATTCATGTGATAACGTTAAGGGTACAGATGACTTGTGAAATAAGAGCGTTGGTTAGAGAGAGCAAGAGGGTGTTTGAAGGTTTGGGCACATGGAGGAATGTGTGAGGAAAGATTGACCAAGAGGTATGGTCGTATTATAGAAGGGAACTACGAGGAGCAATGAAGACCAAATGGAGGTGGAACATGTGGCTTGTTAAGATTTCTGTCTTCGGCCATATCATGCAGGAGGTTCGATAGACTAGAATAAGTTGATCTGTAAGAAACGATCTAGTTTTAGGGGTTTAACGTCTGTCTCAGTGGATTGAATCATGCATGTGAACCGCTCTGGAGTTTAAACCATGAATAGCCTGTTAGCATGTATATTTGCAACATGTGTACATCGCATCATTAACCTGTGTATGGGGGGGACTTGGGCATTTCTTTCGTTCTATATATATATATATATATATATATATTCATTTATATATATTAGTAAGTATATACATGTAAGTGTAACTAGATTCCACCTGCAAGAAGTTACACCATGTGTAAAAATTCACCTTTATTGAGGCTGTATCATGGAAAGCACAGTCTCATCAAAGAACTTCTTATTCCAAAGGAATCCATCATCTCCCTGCTACCACAAGTAGTGCAGCCTTGGAGCTGCAGGTGCCTCCAGGAAAGAAGTGTTGGGCCAATTGTGAAAAAACAAATAAATATAGAGTGAAAGATCACCTTCATGAGGCTGTATAATTGAGAGTACAGTCCCATCAAGGAACTTCTCACTCCCAAGGGAGCCTGCATTTCTCTACTTCTGGAAGTAGCACAACCTTGGGAAGCAGGATCCTCTGGAAAGAGATCCTGGGTAACACCAGGACTCTTTCATAGAAACTGGTCCTAGGGTATCCATATATGAGTGAAATAGATAAAAATATCAGTAAAAGGAAATTCCTTCTCCCAAAAAACATACAGACACATTCATCAGACACTAATGAAAAATCAGCCACACACCAGTCACACACCTAAAAAGGAGTGTCATGAAAGACCTCCACAAAATCAATCCAGAAACAACCTACCCTTCACTCCCACTGACACAAGCCATGCAATTAAAACTTTAGAGAATTTTCTTGCTACAAGCCATGACAACATTAAATTTTCATGTGAAATAATTTAGCCCATTTGCAATCCAACCACTTACTGTTATCTTCAACTACTCCTGGCTACACTACAAAGTCCCTAACATCTTCAAACTTGCCAGCATAATACCAATCCTAAAACCATACAAACAACCTATCTTCCCCTCCACCTACTGCCCTGTATCACTTCTATCCTCATTATCCATGTTCTGTGAAAAAATGAGCCACAACAGAATCAAAGAAAACATCCCACTCTCACCCGCACAGCATGACTTTAGACCCAAACACTCTTCCTCCGTACTACACACTTTAGCTCACACTTCATGTCCAAGATGTCTTCAACCAACCTCAACCTCCTTCCTGCATGCACAGTAGTTGTGGCAGTAGACATCAACAAAGGTTTTGGCACTGTCCCCTGACACATTTTCACATAAAAGACTTGACATCACTCTAGGCAACATCATAGTCACCCACCATGCCAGTCACTCACAATGGTTTCATCTCTAAAATATGTAAATTCTGCATTGGCATTCCCCAGGGGGCAATTCTTTTTCTGACCCCTCTTCAATCTCTTCCAGCATGACCTACCATTACCTCAGGCAAACCGTTAACGTAAAGGTCCTTTCATATGCAGACAACCTCACAGTCACATCACAGCACCCTTAAACCACAGTAGTAACATCAAATGTGCAACAGTACCCTACACACTGGAATAATGGATCACTCAGGACAGATTGTCTGCATGCCCATAGAAGTTGTCAATCTCTATACCCTATGCCCGAACAGACATGAATCCAGCTCACATCCTCCAGTCTGTTTTGAAGGAACAGTCACTCCCACTGAGCAACACCCCATCCATTCTAGGGATCACAAATGACACACATGATATTCACTACCAACACCAATATCAACACAATATCAACACACAAACTAAATGCCCTCAGAGCACTAATTGACATAAGGCTTGGACAGGAAAAGGAATTCCTAAAAAATCTTCCTATACAAACAATTACTCCACTCCACTTTAAACATTGTCTCACCTGCCTGGTCTTCCACCCGCTCAGAAGCAAATATAGCTGCAAACTACATAAGACATTGCACTCAGAGCAGTAACTGGCTGCCTAGCTACCACAGACGGTCAACACCTTCATAATGAAACAGAGATCCTCCGAGTACAGTCCCATCTCAACACGCTCAGCACTCAGCTCTAGACCCCTCTCACCCTAACCACTTTATAACTAAAGCACCAACTCCCAAATAGAAAAAACTTACCCTTGCCTCACACTCAGTAACCTCAACTCCCAGATCCTCCCCATTCACAACAAAAAGAACACCAACAAAACATATATACAGTGTTATAACCCAGCAAGCACTAAACAGCTGTCTTCCTTCTCACTTGATCTTAAATTCCAACCTGTGACATACACTTATCAGAAACCACATTCCCTTGACAGACACAAGTCACACTCCTCTGCTTACATTCTGTACCTACCCATCAGTACAGCACTACATACACTGTTTCAACATATCCCAAGACCCTACATGCCCACAATGCAAGTACCATAATGAAGACACTGAGCACTTACTTCTCCATTGCCCTGCACCTTCTGCACATAGACATACACACATCACAACACTTTATGACCTGTGATCCTGACCATTGGATATGGCCAGTTTTGTGAGTGCTCCAGGCGCCTCCTGGGGCAGGAAGGTAAGGTAAGGTATATACATTTTATTTGTTTATTTATATATTTATCTATAATTACCCAGGACCATTTTATATGGAATAGTCCTGGTATTACCCAGGACCTCATTTTATAGGCTCCTGCAGCCCAAGACTGCACTTCAATTAGGAAAATGTGGACTCCTTTGCAGTGATAAGTTCCTTGATGAGACTCTGCTCCCAATGATAGAGCCTTGCCAAAGATGACTTTTCACTTGCTGTGTAACCTCTTGCGGGCAGAGCCTGGTAACACCAATATATATATATATATATATATATATATATATATATATATATATATATATATATATATATATATATATATATATATATATATAAACCCATCCACTCTTCTGACTGGAAGTGTAATCAGACTGATAGCTTTCTCTTGGGTGAAAAAAAATATTCAGACCTTTACATATTTGAAAAATATTGGGTTTCATGAAGGCTTTTTGTTGAACACTGGCTGTATGGTTTAGGTAATATTCTGTCTATATATCATTGGTGACAGCCTTGCATTTCATTGCAGGCTACCAGCCAGTGAGTGGGCCCATGCCGGTTAAAGCAAATTACACAGCTACCACCTCAGACGGCACCAGTCCCTACAAGGCTCCTAAGGGGTCACCAGTGGCAGCAGCTCCCCCTTATTCCTCTCCCCCTAGACTTACTTCTCCTCCACTTCCAATCAAAGCTCCCCCAAACCAATCTTGTCCTGAGCCCTATACTCCACCATACCAGTATCCAGCATACAGCTATCACCCTGCCCCACCACCTCCTCCACCTGTAGCACCCTATGACAAGTACTATCCACGGGGAGCAACGTACCACTTCTATCCTCCAACGTACTCTGGGGGTCAGTATACTGCCCCAGGTGCTGAATATTCCTATCCACCCCCACCACCTGGAGGTGTTCATTACTCTCAAGAGAGCTACACTTCCTATACCCTGTGTGTGCCTAACCCACCACCCCAGGGACCTCCTCAGGCACTTGCTTTGCCTCCCCCACCACCACCCACATCAAATGGCCCTCACCCTCCTGCATATGCCACATATCACTACACGGAATATACACCGGTCTTCACGTATCCTCCCCCGGGTACGATTGTTAAGATAAACTTCATAGGTGTGTTTTGTTTGCCCTGTTTGTTTGATTGTTTGTTATAGTTGCATGCTATGGAAATTTCGTGATTGTTTCGTGCTTATTGGCTCATGCTTAGTTACACTTACTTATGCTTAATTTTTGTTTCTTTTTTCATTTCATACTTGTGCCATAACATATGTTTTAGCTTGTCATATTTTACTTACCCCTGAAGCATGGTTCGAACAGTTTCATAGCTTAGATGTGTAATTTGTACCATATTGTTTATTGGTTTATATTTAAATATTTCTTTTTTATTATTTGTATTTATGATGGTTATCTCATATTGGAAATACCTGCAGAGATGTTTATTCATTTTAATTTCTCTTACAGGTCCCTCATCACAGAGTACAATTTGCTGTCCAGTGGATCCAAAAAACGTGCATACTTGGCCCCCTACTGGAAGTGGTAGAGGGCCAGAAGCTCCAAGCAATGTGAGCCAGTGCAGTAGCATAAGCCAAGGTGGGGGTACAGGTTACCAGTATCAATATGGCTCCACACAGCAACCGCCCCATCCTTCCCATAATGGAGCACCACAAGGCTGTGGTGCAGCTTCAGTTTACCACAGTGGGCCTCTCACCACTGTGATGACCACTGGAACTCAACCAACCATTCAGGTGTTTGGTACTGTTGTGCCGCAGCAAACAGTAACTATAATGCCATCCCAGGATCCCCAGGCAGTTACTGCCCTTCCTCCTAGTGCCCCCCCACCAGTGCCTGACCCAGTGCCTCCCGTTGTGCCTCTTTCTCAGCCTCAATCTACCACTACCACAAACACGGTAGCCATGGCACCCATCACCGTTACTGTGCCCATCAATCCTGTGGCTCCTGTTGGTTCTAAGTCTGTGGTGACTGCCTCAGTACAATCAGGCAGTGCTCCAACACAAGCAAGCACAACTATTTCTGGGGTTCCAGCATCTTCTGTAGCTAATCCACAGCTAACTATGACTTCATTATCTGGGATACCTCATTCATCCATAACTCCTACTCATGTTACATCAGTTGTTACTTCTCTGGTGCCTCAGCCAACCATATCTCCTTCACAGCCTTCAACTTCTGTAGTTTGTGAAGCTCCAAAGAATACTTCGACTTATGCACAGCCTCCTACAGCCATTGTTACTGGTGTACCTCACTCAGTCATAAACCCCACAAGGCTAACTACAGCTGCTGCTACAAAAGTACCACATCCATTTGCAGCCTCATCACAGGATTCTGCAAATACGAATATTAGTGCATCCCATCCAGCTACAGCTACATCACTGGTCGCCACAGCAATTACATCTCGGGTATCCCAGCCAGTTCTAAGTCATACAGAAGATGCTACTGCCATATTCACTAGCATACCTCAGTCTGTTGTGGCCCCTACACAGGTTACTACAGTTGTAGTCAGTTGCACACCTCAACCTGTTAAGGTATCATCACAGGTTACTACAGCTGTTGTAACTGGTATACCTCAGTCTGTTGTGGCACCTACACAAGTTTCTTCAACTGTTGTGACTGGCATACCTCATCCTGTGCAAGCAAATACACACGTCACTTCAGCTGCAGTCACTGGTATACCTCAGTCTGCTGTGACCCCTACACAAGTTACTACAGCTGCAGTTACAGGCACACAACGTGCTGTGTCATCTACACAGGTTGCTTCATCTGTAGTTACTGGCATACCTCAGTTTGTCATGGCACCTACACAGGTTGCTACAGCTGTAGTTACAAGCATACCTCCACCCGTTGTGGTATCTACACAGGTCACTACATCTGTCGTCACTTGCATACCTCAACCTGTTGTAGCCCCAGCACAGGTAACTTCAGCTGTAGTCATTGGCTTACCTCAGTCTACAGTATCTTCATCACAAGTTACAACTACTGCTGTTATGGGGATGCCTCAATGTACTACAGTTTCATCAGAGATCTCCACCATTGTCTCCCATGTATGTCAACCTGCAACTCACACCCACCTCACTGATAATGCAAGATTTGACTTATCTCAGCCTTCAGTTGATGTAAGTGAGGTTGACACAGCAGTAAGTAAATCTCATCAAGCTTCCACACATGTTACTACTGCACTTGTCTCTAATGTACCCAAAGTCCATTTGGCTTCCACAGAAGATGCTGAAGATAATGCAGTTAGTGCATCTGCTGTGCCTAAAACTGATGTAGTTTCCAGTCATGCTGCCACTGCTGTGGTCATTGGTATTCAGAAAAGTCAAATTGCTTCAACACAGACTACTACAGCTGAAGTTGCATGTGTGCTGGAGCGCCATAAAGTGTCCCCTCAAGTTACTAGAGCACTTGTCACAGGTGTGCCTAAACCTTCCATGACTTCCACTCAAACAACTACAGTCATTGCATCTAGAGGCTCTCGACCTGTGGTGGGGTCAACACAAGTCACAACAGTTTGTGTTTCTGCCATTTCTTGCCCAGTGAGTCATGTTTCACAACCCATAACTAGTACTGCTGCTGAGGCACATAAAATTACAAATTCATCTAGACAAACTGAAACAGATGTTCTTCAAAAGCATCAGTATGATGGCACTAATTCCAGATCTAAAGAAACTCCTCATGTAATACCTTCAAGCCTGAGTGTAAAGCATGGTTCTTCTGAAGTTAGTAAATGTGCTGCTGTTTCCTCCCCTTCACAAAAGAATTTAAGGGATTCCATAGATCATAAGGAGGTGGAAGCACATGCAGTTAATGCAAGAACAGCATTAGAAACAGTCCAGACTGCCTTTGCCCAGGGAAATTCACATAAAGATCTATTACCAAATACATGTCCGGTGCCTCCTATGAAAAAATTTGATGCTGAACTTCCTTCTAAGAAAAGGAAAGTCACTCCCTCTGTTTCACTTCAAACTATGGAATCTTTGAAATCTGTCAGTACTGCCACATATCCCCAACTTGCACTAGATTTCCCAGATATGGACTCCAGGCCAAACACCAATTGGAATCCAACACAGTCAGTAGTTACTTCAGAACCCTCACAGTTTCTATGTGCCTCAAATTCTGATTGTGGTACTCAGACCACAACCTCTGTTAGTAGTAGTTGTATGAATACTGTGGCAGGAGCACCTGGGGTCACAGCAAGAAGTGCCTCGGAAATGGCCACTTCTCCAGCATTGTCTGTATCATCTGCTTTAATGGCATCTTCCAATATAAACCATTCATATACTGGACAGACTAAAAGTATGGTTTTGAGCCCTAGTAAGTCAGCTGTTGCAACCCAGACCACAAGTACAGCACCTATTATGTGTACATCTACAACCACTTCTTCTCAGAGCCAACAAGATACCTTTTCTCTTCAGAGAGACAGGGTAGTTACAAGTATACAGTGTAAAGTAGCACAAAATAACGATACAGGGAAAAACAGTGTTACTAGTGACACTGGGCAATTGGTTAACCAGAGACCAGGCACTCGGCATCTTCTTTGTCAAACTTTACCCACACCAACACTAACTAAAACAGCCACTGCCCATTTGGCCAAAGCAAAGTCTCCATCTAATTCTAATTTCCACAGAATGTTGGTAAAAAGTGAAGAAAAAAATAGAGATATGAAACTAAACATTCCAGAACATGTTCCTATTAGTCAAAATGATGCAAGTTCTTTTGAAGTATCTCCTAGTACAATATCCATAAAGAGCTCACAGAAAGATGAGATGGGATCAGATTTGGTAGATGTGAAGACTGATATTATTAGTTCATCAGTGTTGGTTCGAAAGAGAGGTAGGCCCCCAAAGACAAGAGATACTAGTAGTGATAATAGCATACTGGATACTATAGTCACAAACTCTAAATCTAGTTCTGACCATAAGTACACAACTGTCAAGCCTTGTTTACAAAATATGTCCTCAGAAAGAAATCCTATTGTTCCATGTGAGGCTGAATTACATAGAAATAGGACTACTGCTGTAAGTCCACAAGAAAGTAAAATGTTACGTTCACAATTGGAGGAAAAGAAAAGAGACAGTGTGCAATCTTCCAAAATGTCAATTTCACCCTCAAAACAGTTAGACTGCAAACAAGATATCAAACCTAGTGATGCACTGAAAATGATGAATATCAAAACAGAAGTGATGACAAAAATTAAAACAGAAAAAGTGTCACCAAAAGGAGTAACCAAACTTTCATCTAATTTAAAAGTGTCTCCCAAAGATATTTCTCATTTTAAACCAAAAATAGTAAATGGACAAGGTGAAATATCTCTCAAAAGTGGTTCTATATCTGGTAAGTGTGACCTGTCCTCACCCACAAAAGCTGTGGAGTTTTCAGACACAAAAGGCATGCGAGATGTTAAAAAGTCCCCTTTGAGGCTATTGAGTGACCAAAGAGTGCCCAAAAATAGTGTAGTTGCATTGAAATCAAAATCTAAAGAAGCTTTTGATAAAAAATATATTACCTCAAGTGATAATTTAAAAAGAAGGAATAGTGAAAGCATGGGAACAGGTAACAAGGCTTTAATAAGTACAAAGACAAGTGTAACTGAAAATGAAACTAAAGCACCTGGGGGAGCAAAGCATCAAACATTAAAGTCCCAGAAAATAACCAAAACTAATAAGGGTACTTCCCGTCGTTCACCCCCAAATGGGAAACTAAATAGAAAAAAAAGCCTTTTATCTTACTTAAAGGAAAAGAACAATGAAAGTGATACATCCAGTGTTGATTCAGAGGTGGCTAGTGGAGGACGGAAAAGGTCCAGAAGTAAGGAGGAATCCTCAAAATCCAATAGTGCCTGTCCTTTCCCTACATGCCCCCCACTGCCAATAAATGCTGGTTCTCGTCGTAGGAGTGCTACAGTCCAGGGGAAGTGCAAGCCTGCCAAGAAGCCAAGATGGGTGCACAACTGGTCCTGGGAAGGTGAACCCTTTGAGGGAAAAATTTGGTTGCGAGTAAGTATGGGTGCCCCTCTTTGATTTTGTTGTAAGTTAGTAAGGTTGCCATTCTTTGATTTTGTTGCAAGTAGGTATGGGTGCCCCTCTTTAATTTTGTTGCAAGTTAGTATGGATGCCCCTCTTTGATTCTGGTTGTGAGTAAGTATGGGTGCCCCTCTCTTATTTTGGTTTCTAGCAAGTATGGGTATCCCTTTGATTTTGTTGCAAGTAAGTATGGGTACCTATCTTTGATTTTGTGGTAAACACTATTTCTGAGCTCCCATTATGTACCACTTTTGGGAGAAATACCTTCATAGAAAGTTTTTTGTTAAGAATTATTATTTGATAATTGTTTATAAATGCTTGATATATTTAGATAAAAAGCATAATAGAACAACAAAGGAAAGTGAATACTGAACATAAGTATCATGCTGTCAAGTTCTGTTTGCATTCATTAAGTAATCCTGGTAAGGATAAGGAAATAAGTGATTGGAGGGTGAGAGGCATTCTAGGAATAGAGTGAATTGGAATGATGTGGTAAAATGGGGTTGACGTGCAGTCAGTGGACTGAACCAGGGTATGTGAAATGTCCTGGGTAAACCATGGAAAGGTCTGTGGGCCTGGATGTGGATAGGGAAGTGTGGTTTTGGTGCATTACACACGACAGCTAGAGACTGAGTGTGAACAAATGTGGCCTTATTTGTCTGTTTTCCTGGCACTACTTTGCTGATGCAGGGGTTAGCAATGCTGTTTCTTGTGGGGTGGGGTAGTGACAGGAATGGATGAAGGCAAGCAAGTATGAATATGTACATGTTTATTTATATGGAAATGGAAGTGAGTAATAAGGTAGGGGAGGGAGGGAAGGTTTTGGGAGCACTCAAGAATGTGTGGAAAGAGATAATGTTATTCTGGAGAGTGAAAATGGGTATGTTTGAAGGAATAGTAGTTTTAACAATATCATATGGTTGTGAAGAATAGGTTATAGGTAGGGTTGTTCGGAGGAGGGTAGGTATGTTGGAAATAAAATGTTTGAGGACAGTACTGTAAACCCATGGTTTAACGGACTTATTGGGGGGAGGGGGTGTCTGTTAATACCAAAAAGTCCATTATATTATGAATGTAACCTATAGTCCTTTTTTTAATACAATATATAATGTACAGTAATACAATATACAGTTCACTTACTTTCTTTTAACTCCTCTATCACTGGATGCCATTTTGAATTTTAAGAATTGCAAAATTATTTTATAGATAAAGTCACAGTTCTCTATATACAACCTGACCACAAGGTAGCATGAGGCAGACTGAAACCAAAACAAAGCAAGCATACCCCACGCTACCAAAATCAAGTGTGGTATGAAATGAGTATGATGTGACTGGAGGGAGAGAAATGGTGGAAGAATGCAAAAAAATTGTGTATGCGAGGGAGGCACATAAGGACAGGGATAAGGGGAGACTCTTTTGACGTGGCCACCCCCTTGATGGGAAAGCCTAGAGGGAATAGACTTCAAATATATAGATAGATGAATAGATAGAAACATAATAACTTGTCGGGAGTTAAACTTTGGATGAGACAAATCCATAAGGGCTTACATCTCTCAGCTATCATGAATTATATGAGACCAGCAGAAGCTTCTTCATAGGGAGTTCATGGCTCCACAGTAACTAAGCCTTTGACATCATAATGCAGTGTTTAGGTGTCAGCTTTACAGCTAGCCACCACCATTCATTTCAGTTGGTGACTGAGTTTAGTAAAGTGTGTGAAAGAAGAAAGCTGAGAGTAAATGTGAATAAGAGCAAGGTTATTAGGCACAGTAGGGGTAAGGGACAAGTCAACTGGGAGGTAAGTTTGAATGGAGAAAAACTGGAGGAAGTGAAGTGTTTTAGATATCTGGAAGTGGATTTGGCAGTGGATGGAACCATAGAATTGGAAGTGAGTCACATGGTGGGGGAGGGAGCAAAGGTTCTGGGAGCATTGAAAAATGTGTGGAAGGCGAGAACATTAGCTCAGAAATCAAAATGGGTATGTTTGAAAGAATAGTGGTTCCAACAATGTTATATGGTTGCAAGTGGTAATAAAAACAGTGTGGTTGAAAGAGCAGAAGAGGGTGTTTTGAAATGGTTCGGTCACATGGTGAGAATGAGTGAGGAAAGATTGACAAAGAGGATATATGTGTCAGAGGTGGAGAGAATGAGAAGTGGGAGAACCAAATTGGAGGTAGAAAGATGGAGTGAAAAAGATTTTGAGCGATCGGGCCTGAACAAGCAGGAGGGTGAAAGGCGTGCAAGGAATACAGTGAATTGGAACGATATGGTATACTGGGGTGGACGTGCTGTCAATGGATTGAACCAGGGCATGTGAAGCATCTGGGTAAACCATGGAAAGGTCTGTGGGCCTGGATGTGGATAGGGAAGTGTGGTTTTGGTGCATTACACACGACAGCTAGAGACTGAGTGTGAACAAATGTGGCCTTATTTGTCTGTTTTCCTGGCACTACTTTGCTGATGCAGGGGTTAGCAATGCTGTTTCTTGTGGGGTGGGGTAGTGACAGGAATGGATGAAGGCAAGCAAGTATGAATATGTACATGTTTATGTACATGGAAATGGAAGTGAGTAATAAGGTAGGGGAGGGAGGGAAGGTTTTGGGAGCACTCAAGAATGTGTGGAAAGAGATAATGTTATTCTGGAGAGTGAAAATGGGTATGTTTGAAGGAATAGTAGTTTTAACAATATCATATGGTTGTGAAGAATAGGCTATAGGTAGGGTTGTTCGGAGGAGGGTAGGTATGTTGGAAATAAAATGTTTGAGGACAGTACTGTAAACCCATGGTTTAACGGACTTATTGGGGGGAGGGGGTGTCTGTTAATACCAAAAAGTCCATTATATTATGAATGTAACCTATAGTCCTTTTTTTAATACAATATATAATATACAGTAATACAATATACAGTTCACTTACTTTCTTTTAACTCCTCTATCACTGGATGCCATTTTGAATTGTAAGAATTGCAAAATTATTTTATAGATAAAGTCACAGTTCTCTATATACAACCTGACCACAAGGTAGCATGAGGCAGACTGAAACCAAAAACAAAGCAAGCATACCCCACGCTACCAAAATCAAGTGTGGTATGAAATGAGTATGATGTGACTGGAGGGAGAGAAATGGTGGAAGAATGCAAAAAAATGGTGTATGCGAGGGAGGCACATAAGGACAGGGATAAGGGGAGACTCTTTTGACGTGGCCACCCCCTTGATGGGAAAGCCTAGAGGGAATAGACTTCAAATATATAGATAGATGAATAGATAGAAACATAATAACTTGTCGGGAGTTAAACTTTGGATGAGACAAATCCATAAGGGCTTACATCTCTCAGCTATCATGAATTATATGAGACCAGCAGAAGCTTCTTCATAGGGAGTTCATGGCTCCACAGTAACTAAGCCTTTGACATCATAATGCAGTGTTTAGGTGTCAGCTTTACAGCTAGCCACCACCATTCATTTCAGTTGGTGACTGAGTTTAGTAAAGTGTGTGAAAGAAGAAAGCTGAGAGTAAATGTGAATAAGAGCAAGGTTATTAGGCACAGTAGGGGTAAGGGACAAGTCAACTGGGAGGTAAGTTTGAATGGAGAAAAACTGGAGGAAGTAAAGTGTTTTAGGTATCTGGGAGTGGATCTGGCAGCGGATGGAACCATAGAATTGGAAGTGAGTCACATGGTGGGGGAGGGAGCAAAGGTTCTGGGAGCATTGAAAAATGTGTGGAAGGCGAGAACATTAGCTCAGAAATCAAAATGGGTATGTTTGAAAGAATAGTGGTTCCAACAATGTTATATGGTTGCAAGTGGTAATAAAAACAGTGTGGTTGAAAGAGCAGAAGAGGTGTTTTGAAATGGTTCGGTCCCCCCCCCCCCCCCCCCCCCCCCCCCCCCCCCCCCCCCCCCCCCCCCCCACATGGTTGAGAATGAGTGAGGAAAGATTGACAAAGAGGATATATGTGTCAGAGGTGGAGGGAAAGAGAAGTGGGAGACCAAATTGGAGGTGGAAAGATGGAGTGAAAAAGATTTTGAGCGATCGGGCCTGAACAAGCAGGAGGGTGAAAGGCGTGCAAGGAATACAGTGAATTGGAACGATATGGTATACTGGGGTGGACGTGCTGTCAATGGATTGAACCAGGGCATGTGAAGCATCTGGGGTAAACCATGGAAAGTTTTGTGGGGTCAGGATGTGAAAGGGGAGCTGTGGTTTCGGTGCATTATACATGACAGCTAGAGACTGAGTGTGAACAAATGTGGCCTTTGTTGTCTTTTCCTGGCACTACTTTGCTGATGCAGGGGTTAGCAATGCTGTTTCTTGTGGGGTGGGGTAGTGACAGGAATGGATGAAGGCAAGCAAGTATGAATATGTACATGTTTATGTACATGGAAATGGAAGTGAGTAATAAGGTAGGGGAGGGAGGGAAGGTTTTGGGAGCACTCAAGAATGTGTGGAAAGAGATAATGTTATTCTGGAGAGTGAAAATGGGTATGTTTGAAGGAATAGTAGTTTTAACAATATCATATGGTTGTGAAGAATAGGCTATAGGTAGGGTTGTTCGGAGGAGGGTAGGTATGTTGGAAATAAAATGTTTGAGGACAGTACTGTAAACCCATGGTTTAACGGACTTATTGGGGGGAGGGGGTGTCTGTTAATACCAAAAAGTCCATTAAATTATGAATGTAACCTATAGTCCTTTTTTTAATACAATATATAATATACAGTAATACAATATACAGTTCACTTACTTTCTTTTAACTCCTCTATCACTGGATGCCATTTTGAATTGTAAGAATTGCAAAATTATTTTATAGATAAAGTCACAGTTCTCTATATACAACCTGACCACAAGGTAGCATGAGGCAGACTGAAACCAAAACAAAGCAAGCATACCCCACGCTACCAAAATCAAGTGTGGTATGAAATGAGTATGATGTGACTGGAGGGAGAGAAATGGTGGAAGAATGCAAAAAAATGGTGTATGCGAGGGAGGCACATAAGGACAGGGATAAGGGGAGACTCTTTTGACGTGGCCACCCCCTTGATGGGAAAGCCTAGAGGGAATAGACTTCAAATATATAGATAGATGAATAGATAGAAACATAATAACTTGTCGGGAGTTAAACTTTGGATGAGACAAATCCATAAGGGCTTACATCTCTCAGCTATCATGAATTATATGAGACCAGCAGAAGCTTCTTCATAGGGAGTTCATGGCTCCACAGTAACTAAGCCTTTGACATCATAATGCAGTGTTTAGGTGTCAGCTTTACAGCTAGCCACCACCATTCATTTCAGTTATTAACACTGGTGCATGTGCTCTGGTTGTTAAAGATTTATCTAGGGTTGCATCCTGACCATGACACATTCATGGACTGCCCAGGGTTGAGTGCATAGGTTCAAATCCTGGTTGTGGCAGTTGGTCCACAGGCAACCCAGCTGTTCATCCACTTCTAGGGATTGGGTGATAAAATGGGTACCTGGTTCAGAAGCTGGTGACTGAGTTTAGTAAAGTGTGTGAAAGAAGAAAGCTGAGAGTAAATGTGAATAAGAGCAAGGTTATTAGGCACAGTAGGGGTAAGGGACAAGTCAACTGGGAGGTAAGTTTGAATGGAGAAAAACTGGAGGAAGTGAAGTGTGTTAGATATCTGGAAGTGGATTTGGCAGCGGATGGAACCATAGAATTGGAAGTGAGTCACATGGTGGGGGAGGGAGCAAAGGTTCTGGGAGCATTGAAAAATGTGTGGAAGGCGAGAACATTAGCTCAGAAATCAAAATGGGTATGTTTGAAAGAATAGTGGTTCCAACAATGTTATATGGTTGCAAGTGGTAATAAAAACAGTGTGGTTGAAAGAGCAGAAGAGGGTGTTTTGAAATGGTTCGGTCACATGGTGAGAATGAGTGAGGAAAGATTGACAAAGAGGATATATGTGTCAGAGGTGGAGAGAATGAGAAGTGGGAGACCAAATTGGAGGTAGAAAGATGGAGTGAAAAAGATTTTGAGCGATCGGGGCCTGAACAAGCAGGAGGGTGAAAGGCGTGCAAGGAATACAGTGAATTGGAACGATATGGTATACTGGGGTGGACGTGCTGTCAATGGATTGAACCAGGGCATGTGAAGCATCTGGGGTAAACCATGGAAAGTTTTGTGGGGTCAGGATGTGAAAGGGGAGCTGTGGTTTCGGTGCATTATACATGACAGCTAGAGACTGAGTGTGAACAAATGTGGCCTTTATTGTCTTTTCCTAGCACTACCTCGCGCGCATGCGGGGGGAGGGGGTTGTCATTTCATGTGTGGCAGGGTGGCAACGGGAGTGAATAAAGGCAGCAAGTATGAATTATGTACATGTGTATATATGTGTATGTCTCTGTATGTATATATATATACGTTGAAATGTATAGGTATGTATATGTGCGTGTGTGGAAGTGTATTTTTATACATGTGTATGTGGTTGGGTTGGGCCATTCTTTCATCTGTTTCCTTGCGCTACCTTGCTAATGCAGGAGTCAGCGTCAAAGTATAATAAATAGAAATAAATATTTTGTCACTATCTCCCGCGTTAGCAAGGTAGTGCAAGGAAACAGATGAAAGAATCACCCATCCCACCCACATACGCATGTATATACATAGACGCCCACTCACGCACATATACATACCTATACATTTCACGTATACATACATACACATATACATATATACACGTGTACATATTCATACATGCTGCCTTCATCCATTCACGCCACCACCCTGCCACTCATGAAATGGCGCGCGAGGTAGCACTAGGAAAAGACAACAAAAGCCACTTTCGTTCACACTCAGTCTCTAGCTATCATGTGTAATGCACTGAAACCACAGCTCCCTTTCCCCTACCAGGCCCCACAAAACTTTCCATATATATATTTCATACCATTCACAATTTCCTGCATTAGCAAAGTAGCATTAAGAACAGCAGACTGGGCCCCTGAGGGAACATCCCCACCTGGCCCCCTTCTCTGTTCCTTCTTTTGGAAAATGGAAAAAAAAAAAATGAGAGGGGAGGTTTCAGAAGTGGTAGAGGATATATGGATCAGGTGTTTACTTTGAAGAATGTATGTGAGAAATACTTAGAAAAGCAAATGGATTTGTATGTAGCATTTATGGATCTGGAGAAGGCATATGACAGAGTTGATAGAGATGCTCTGTGGAAGGTACTAAGAATATATGGTGTGGGAGGCAAGTTGTTAGAAGCAGTGAAAAGTTTTTATCGAGGATGTAAGGCATGTGTACGTGTAGGAAGAGAGGAAAGTGATTGGTTCTCAGTGAATGTAGGTTTGCAGCAGGGTGTGTGATGTCTCCATGGTTGTTTAATTTGTTTATGGATGGGGTTGTTGGAGAGGTGAATGCAAGAGTTTTGGAAAGAGGGGCAAGTATGAAGTCTGTTGGGGATGAGAGAGCTTGGGAAGTGAGTCAGTTGTTGTTCGCTGATGATACAGCGCTGGTGGCTGATTCGTGTGAGAAACTGGAGAAGCTGGTGACTGAGTTTGGTAGAGTGTGTGAAAGAAGAAAGTTAAGAGTAAATGTGAATAAGAGCAAGGATATTAGGTACAGTAGGGTTGAGGGTCAAGTCAATTGGGAGGTAAGTTTGAATGGAGAAAAACTGGAGGAAGTAAAGTGTTTTAGGTATCTGGGAGTGGATCTGGCAGCGGATGGAACCATGGAAGCGGAAGTGAATCATAGGGTGGGGGAGGGGGCGAAAATCCTGGGAGCCTTGAAGAATGTGTGGAAGACGAGAACATTATCTCGGAAAGCAAAAATGGGTATGTTTGAAGGAATAGTGGTTCCAACAATGTTGTGTGGTTGCGAGGCGTGGGCTATGGATAGAGTTGTGCGGAGGAGGTTAGATGTGCTGGAAATGAGATGTTTGAGGACAATTTGTGGTGTGAGGTGGTTTGATCGAGTATGTAACATAAGGGTAAGAGAGATGTGTGGAAATAAAAAGAGCGTGGTTGAGAGAGCAGAAGAGGGTGTTTTGAAATGGTTTGGGCACATGGAGAGAATGAGTGAGGAAAGATTGACCAAGAGGATATATGTGTCGGAGGTGGAGGGAACGAGAAGTGGGAGACCAAATTGGAGGTGGAAAGATGGAGTGAAAAAGATTTTGTGTGATTGGGGCCTGAACATGCAGGAGAGTGAAAGGAGGGCAAGGAATAGAGTGAATCGGATTGATGTGGTATACTGGGGTTGACGTGCTGTCAGTGGATTGAAATCAGGGCATGTGAAAGTGTCTGGGGTGAACCATGGAAAGCTGTGTAGGTATGTATATTTGCGTGTGTGGACGTGTATGTATATACATGTGTATGGGGGTGGGTTGGGCCATTTCTTTCATCTGTTTCCTTGCGCTACCTCGCAAACGAGGGAGACAGCGACGAAGCAAAAAAAAAAATATATATATATATATATATATATATATATATATATATATATATATATATATATATATATATACATGGGAATGGAGAAAAACTTTAGGAAGCGAATTGTTTTAGATATCTGGGAGTGGATTCAGCAGTGGATGGAGCCATGGAAGAGAAAGTGAGTCACAGGGTGGGGGCGAAGATTCTGGGAATGTTGAAGAATGTTTGGAAGGCAAGAACATTATCTCGGAGAACAAAAATGGGTATGTTTGAAGGAATGGTGGTTCCAACAATGTTATATGGTTGTGAGGTATGGGCTATAGATGAAGTTGTGCGGAGGAGGGTGGATGTGTTGGAAATGAGATGTTTGAAGACAATATGTGGTGTGAGGTGGTTTGATCAAGTAAGTTATGAAAGGATAAGAGAGATGTGTGATAATAAAAAGAGTGTGGTTGAGAGAGCAGATGAGGGTGTATTGAAATGATTTGGCCACATGAGTGAGGAAAGATTCACAAAAAGGGTATATGTGTCAGAGGTGGAGGGAAAGAGAAGTGGGAGACCAAGTTGGAGGTGGAAGGTTGGAGTGAAAAAGATTTTGAGCAGTCGGGGCTTGAACCAACAGGAGGGTGAAAGGTATGCAAGGAATAGATGTGGTGTACCAGGGTTGATGTGCTGTCAGTTGATTGAACCAGGGCACGTGAAGCATCTGGGGTAAACCATAGAAAGTTTTGTGGGGCCTGGATGTAGAAAGGGAGCTGTTTCGGTGCATTACACATGACAGTCGCACATTTAAGGATTAAGGAAAGAAAGGTATATCTTTGAAGAAATGTTTTTAAGCTACTTCAGTATAGTTCACTGAGAGTAAGTAATTGCCTTCAGATTCTCAAAGTTTTTAAAATTTATCCATGACAAATGTGTCTTCTTCGTTTTAATCCATTTTGCTGCATAATGTGGACATATCCACTCATACATTTAGTCCCATTCATGTTGATGATCAGATGTACCCCATGGCTTCATAAAATCTATTCCCTGTGTTGCAATAAGTGAAAATACCTTCCCCTTACATCTTTGAAAAGCCCGTCACACCTTCATGTGAGTTGCCGTCTGTGAGTAACACCACACTCAATGTTTGGTGCCAGCAAACCAGCAACATGGTGAGTTGATCTCTCACTTTCTATGTTTTGAGGCTGATATCACTGATTTTTGTGCTATTAGTTACAGATGTATTTAGTATTAACCTCTTAAATCTTTACTAAGAATTTTTTTTTAACCCTCAAAATTTTCAGTCTTTCAGGTTGTTTTTAGAATATATTGACTTTACAGTTTCAGAGATATTCTTATGTATATTTCATGGATTACTTTCACTCTAATAATTTATATAAGTTGCGTAGGTGTATCACCACAATGTATTAAAATATGCAGGGGTCAGGCATGAATGTTAAGTGCCATCATTGATTTTTGTGGTATTAATTACAGATATATTTAGTATTAACCACTTAAATCTTTACTAAGAATTTTTTTGAACCCTCAAAATTTTCAGTCTTTCAGGTTGTTTTAGAATATATTAACTTTACAGTTTCAGAGATATTCATATGTATATTTCATGGATTAATTTCACTCTAATAATGTGTATATGCTGCGTAGGTGTATCACTACAATGTGTTAAAATGTACACGGGTCAGGCTTGAATGTTAAGTGCCATGTTTTATTGTTTATCTACATCAAAAAAATTATTACAGGATATTGTTATCTTTCATCTTATATAATAATTTCTTTTTTGTTAAGTGCCATATTTCATGATTTATCTATATTAGAAATATATTACGATATATCATGATGTTTCATCTTATATAACAGTCGGTATGATTCACTGATAATCTTTTCAAAACAATGAAATTTTAAAAGTATGTAACATTACCAGCAATGCCATTCTCATGTAGTGTTAGCAAGTTCAGATGGGCACTGGTAACATTGCCTCCAGTATCATGTTGTGTTGGGAAAGTTCAGATGGGCACTGGTAACAATACCTCCAGTATCATGTTGTGTTGGGAAGGTCAGGTGGGCACTGTTAACACTGCCTCCAGTATTATAAGGTATACCTTCTTCTGCTGCATCTTGGTCATCTGATGATGTTGGAAGAGATATTGTCCAGTAAATCACAGTCCACATGACCATCATTTACAAGTAATTCACGATCAACATCTACCTGGTCTCGTAAATTTAGGTAAAAGCCGGTCAAGTTTCTACTTCGAAAACTCACAAAAACATGATTTTGTTAGAATGGTTAGAGGGTGACTGACATTGGGAGAAATTGTCACGTACTGCCACCTCGGCCTTTCATCCTGGCTTTGCTTGCAGCCTTGAAATAGAGGTATGAAACTTGATGTGTAAATGTTTGTGTAAGGAGGTGTTCATCTCACATAGATATACATCTGGAGTAGGTAAAAGATTAAAGTATCTATCCACTGACAATTTATCATAAGCCTGATATTATGCAGTAAGTCGTTAAAATGCCTATAGCTGGTATATGTCAATTTATATAGTTTTCTGCTTGTCAGTATTCATTCAGAGTCTACATGTGCAGTGTATATGCTTGGATTTTAAATTTTTGGCAATTCACTGATATTGTTTTTTCCTTTGATATTCAAAAGAACGTTTTACATCCTTTTATATGCATCTATAAGCCATAAGTTATGAAGAGTGGAGGCAGCACATCATGTAATGTTTATTTACATTCAGTCAATGAATGTTGACAGTGAGTTAGTAGCTATTTAACTCATGTGTTTTACTTGTAATGTTATTGATTTATTATACAATTGTATATTAACTATTATGTAATTATACTTCTTTACTTTCCATTTTATGCTGATAAAAACCACTTTGTATATAATGAAAGATCTAGGGTACTTGGAATTAAATTATGTATCCTGGATCTTTCATTGATAAGTCCCTTAAGCTGGCAAAGAAATCATTTTATAGAGTTAAACCCAAACCTCCCCTTGACATCAAGAACCTCTTAGTTCTCCCTTTTAGTAATAATTTTACTTTACTTCCCATGTTGCTTAAATCTTTTAATGTAAATGTGCCTGCAGCAACAACAATACTGTAAAGAATATCTTAATCAGGAACTCACCAGAAATTCTGCATGTAAGAATTGTGATAAATTTTATGTTGGGCAGACTGGTAAGGATCTTTCTGTTAGACTTAAGCAACATAGATATAGTATAAGAATGCAACAAGAATCAAATGCCTTATGTAATCATGTCAAGAATAATGATAATTGTATTGGCCTGAGTAATGCCATTTCAGTTATTAACTTTAACTCCTGTACCGTGAGAAATACCATTGAATCTTCTATTATTAAATACACAAAGAATTGTAGCATTAATATCAGTGACAGTCTATACAAATTTGATGGCTCTATTGTTGATAAAATTTGTAAACAATTCCCTTTCTTGTCCATATAATGAATTATATGATATGCATGTTGCCAGACTTGAGCACACTCGACCTCTATTCGGGTAGTCACTAGTTTACCAAATGACATCCTAGCTACGTCTCTTCATTATACATCAATTGCCTGTTATATTTCTTTCTTGTATCTCCCCTGTTGGTGTGATTAGTGCACAAAAGTGCACTTGGGAACTTATCATGTTTCATTTCCCCGTGGACTCATAGGTAGTGCAAGGAAACAGACGAAAGATGGCCAAATGGCCAAACCCACCCAAATACATGTTATATACATAAACACCCACACACGCACATATACATACCTATGCATTTCAGTGTATACATACATATACATATATACACGTGTACATATTCATACTTGCTGCCTTATCCCTTCCTGTCGCCACCCCGTCACAAATGAAAAACAGCACCCCCCCTACCCCACGTGTACAAGGTATCACTCAGTTTCTAGTTGTCATGGATAATGCACCAAAACCACAGCTCCCTTTCGACATCCAGGCCCCAGAAAACTTTCCATGGTTTACCCCAGAAGCTTCATATGCCCTGGTTCAATCCATTGACAGCACATCGACCCCGGCATACCAGATCGTTCCAATTCGCTCTATTCCTTGCATGCCTTTCACCCTCCTATATGTTAATGCCCTGATCGCAGCAGGTTTGGATGGTATTGCAGTAGAATTTATTAAGAAAGGCAGGTGACTGCGTTGTTGTTTGTTTGGGAAGGACATTCAACATATGTATGGATTATGGTGAAGTGCCTGAGGATTGGCGAAATGCATGGATGGTGCCATTGTACAAAAGTAAAGGGGATGAAGGTGAGTGTTCAAACTACAGTGGCATAAGTTTGATGAGTATCCCTGGGAAATTATATGGGAGGGTATTGATTGAGAGTGTGAAGGCATGTATAGAGCAGCAGATTGGGGAAGAGCAGTGTGGTTTCAGAAGTGGTCGAAGATGTTTGGATCAGGTGTTTGCTTTGAAGAATGTGTGTGAGAAATACTTAGAAAAACAGATTGATATGTATGTAGCATTTGTGGATCTGGAGAAGGCATATGATAGGGTTGACAGAGATGCTTTGTGGGAGGTCTTAAAAGTATATGGTGTGGGAGGTAAGTTGTGAGAAGCGGTGAAAAATTTTTATCAAGGATGGAAGTCGTGTACAATTAGGAAGAGAGGAGAGTGATTGGTTCCCAGTGAATGTTGGTCTGTGGCAGGAGTGTGTGATGTCCCAATGGTTGTTTAATTTGTTTATGGATGGGGTGGTTAGGGAGGTAAATGCAAGAGTTTTGGAGAAAGGGGTGACTATGCAGTCCGTTGGAAATGAGAGGGCCTGGGAAATAAGTCAGTTGTTGTTCGGTGATGATACAGCTCTAGTGGCTAATTTGAGTAAGAAACTGCAGAAGTTGGTGACTCAGTTTGGAAAAGTGTGTGAAAGGAGGAAGTTGAGAGTAAATGTGAAAAAGAGCAAGGTTAATGGGGTTAGCAGGGTTCAGGGACAAGTTAGTTGGAATGTGAGTTTGACTGGAGAAAAATTGGAGGAAGCAGAGTGTTTTAGATATCTGGGAGTGGACTCAGCAGCAAATGGAACCATGGAAGTGGAAGTGAATCATAGGGTGAGGGAGCAGGCGAAGGTTCTGGGAGCAATAAAGAAAACATTATCCTGTTGAGCAAAAATGGATATGTTTGAAGGAATAGTAGTTCCAACAATATTATATGGTTGTGAGGCATGGGCTATAAATAGGGTTGTATGGCAGAGGGTGAATGTGTTGGAAATGAAATGTTTGAGGACAATATGTGGTGTGAGGTGGTTTGATCGAGTAAGTAATGAAAGGGTAAGAGAGATGTGTGGAAATAAAAAGAGTGTGTCGAGAGAGCAGATGAGGGTGTGTTGAAATGGTTTGGACTAATGGAAAGAATGAGTGAGGAAAGATTGACGAAGAGGATATATGTGTCAGAGATGGAGGAAACAAGGAGAAGGAGGAGACCTAATTAGAGGTGGAAGGATGGAGTGAAAGAGATTTTGAGCCTGAACATGTAAGAGGGCGAGAGGTGTGCAAGGAATAAAGTGAATTGGAATGATGTGGTATACCAGGGTCAAAGTGCTGTCAATGGACTGAAACAGGGCATGTCAAACATCTGGAGTAAACCATGGAAAGGTCTGTGGCACCTGGATGTGGATAGGGAGCTGTGGTTTCGGTGCATCACACATGACAGCTAGAGACTGCGTGTGAATGAATACGGCCTTTTTTGTCTATTTTCCTTGTACTGTCTCACTGATGCAGGGGTGGCGATGCTGTTTCTTGTGTGGCGGTGTGGCACCGTGAATGGATGAAGGCAAGCAAGTATGAATAAGTATATGTGTATATGTACGTATATGTGTGTATACTGATATGTATATGTATATGTAACGTGCATGTATGTATATATGGGAGTAGATAGGTTTTTCTTCGTCTGTTTCCTGACACTACCTCACTGACATGGGAAATGGCGATCAAGAATGATAATAATATTGTATATTACAGTTGTTATAGGCTCTACCTGCAAGAAGTTACACCATAAGTGAAGTCACCTTTGGCAAGACTGTATCACTGCAAGGAAAGTCTTGTTAAAGAACTTCTCACTCCAAAGGAGTCCATATTTTCCTTCTACTGAAAGCAGAACTGCCTAGGGCTGCAGGAACCTTAGAAAGACATCCTGGTTACCACCAGGACACCTTTCCTAGAAATCGATCCTGGGTTAATTATGATTAAAAAGAATTATATATACAGCATGTTTGGATAATATCATATGATATCTGAGTTTAGAGTTTTGGGTTATGTTCAGAATTAGATTTCCTAAGGTTAATGCTAAAGAGTAAAGTTTTTCTGAATATGATTTGCCAAATTATTAACAGCCGATACTAAATTTCTTTCTTCCAGAATGATGAACTTGAACTTGTTAGGACATGTTATTCAGCTATGCGCCATAAGGAAGGCGATATTGTGCGTGTCCGAGACTGTGTACTGTTAAGATCTGGCCCAAGAAGAACAGATCTTCCCTTTGTTGCCAAGGTAGCTGCTTTGTGGGAAGACCCTGAAACATGTAAGTTATTAAGTTTATTGTAATATTTTTAAATATACTGTTATCCATTATCTCTGTCACACAATATGAATAACTTAATTCTTTTTGTGAAGGAGTGTGTTTACTATTCTTTTTGTGAAGGAGTGTGTTTACTATTTTGCCATTCTGGAGAAAATTTTACAGGTTACTTGCACAGTTCCTATGCAGGGTTGTGTACTTTAGGAAATGGATTATAATTACAGGTTTAATGATTTAATAATTGTGCTATAGTTGTAATGGTGACAAAATATACTGCACATAGATAGGCTTTTAGGGTGAAGATGATCAAGTTATGATTGAAATTTGGTAGAATTTTATAATTATTTGGATCATGAAATTTCTGCCAGGTAATAACACAGTAGTAGTAATATCAATGTTATCAATTGGAAGTCAGGATGATCATAACTATTAGATAAGAAAATAGAGATGCTTGTCTTGCTTTATCAAAACTTCCACTGATTGTGCTATTCTTTTCGATGCCCTTTATTATGTGACAATATATTATACAGAGAGGGTGAAAATGTACTGTGCAGTAATTAGGTCAGCTGGAGTGCTTTGAATATGTTACTGTATGTGATGGCATTTAGATTATTTAAAGTTTCAAGCTTAACAGTGCTCCTATTGTTTGAATTTAATCTTTTATGGGAACTTTTCCATCTTTATTTTTATTTCTTATTATACTTAATCGCCTTTTCCCTGCGTTAGTGAGGTAGCACAAGGAAACAGACGAAAGAGTGGCCCAAACCACCCATATACACATGTATATACATAAATGCCTACACACACACATATACATACCTATACATACACAGACATATACATATATACACATGTACATATTTATACTTGCTGCCTTCATCCATTCCCGTCGCCACCCCGCCACACACGAAATACTTTCCCCCCCCTCCAGCGAGGCTGCACCAGGAACAGACACTCAGTCTCTAGCTGTCATGTGTAATGCACTGAATCCACAGTTCCCTTTCCACATCCAGGCCCCACAGATCTTTCCATGGTTTACCCCAGACGCTTCACATGCCCTGGTTCAATGCACTGACAGCAAATCGACTTCGGTATACCACATCGTTTCGATTCACTCTATTCCTTGCACGCCTTTCACCCTCCTGCATGTTCAGGCAACGATCGCTCAAAATCTTTTTCACTCCATCCTTCCACCTTCAGTTTGGTCTCCTGCTTCTCTTTGTTCCCTCCGCCTCTGACACATACATCCTCTGTCAATCTTTCCTCACTCATTCTCTCCATGTGTCCAAACCATTTCAACACATCCTCTTCTGCCTCTCAACTGCATTCTTTTTATTACCACACATCTCTTACCCTTTCATTACTTACTCGATCGAACCACCTCACACCTTATATTATCCTCAAACATTTCATTTCCAACACATCCATCCTCCTCCGCACAACCTCATCTATAGCCCATGCCTCACAACCATATAACATCATTGGAACCACTATTCCTTCAAACATTCCCATTTTTGCTCTCCGAGATAATGTTCTCGCCTTCCACACATTATTCAATGCTCCCAGAATCTTCACTCCCTCCCCCACCCTGTGACTCACTTCTGCTTCCATGGTTCCATCCGCTGGTAAGTCTACTCCCAGATATCTAAAACACTTCACTTCCTCCAGTTTTTTCCATTCAAACTTACCTCCCAATTAACTTGTCCCTCAACTCTACTGAACCTAATAGGCTTGCTCTTATTCACATTTACTCTCAACTTTCTTCTTTCACACACTTTACCAAACTCTATCACCAACTTCTGCAATTTCTCACCTGAATCAGCCACATGTGTGTGTGGGTGTGTGTGCGTGCCTAAGGTTACTTGTATGTGCAATACACAGGAGTACTGTATTTGTCGGCACCCCATATGCTGCACTTTTTTAAAACTTTTTCCCACATTCACAGTCTCATCACTTTTCCTGTTCCTCTCATTCACTACTCTAATAAGATGAAAGTACTTTATGAGTCTTTTCCAAAATGTTTCTTGCTTAATTTCCTGGCAAGATCCCAGGTTGTCTATCTGTGCATCACATGAAGAACTGCTCTGTCAACACTTTCGTACTGGTTTAGAAACGTGAGTTTTGATCAAGTTTCCCTGTACTATTTTGCTTTCCATTTGAGGAAAATTCATAACCTTTAACCTCACTTAGTTTATTTCAAACACCATCTTTACTATCCTCCTTCGGACCATTATTAGTTCATGATCAAACATGAAAAGCATTCTGTAATGTAAAACTTAAAATGCATTGTAAATATCTAATTGAATGTCCCCAGATATTGGGCTTAAATGCAGTTTCAGTAGTTGCTAGCAAATAATCTATAGCCTCAGCAATTCTTGAAGTGGTGTTCTCTTACAGATTTGTGTAGCTTGTTTCCTTTTAGATTATATTCATATCAAGGACTCTTTTTAAAGTGTCCCAATTTAATTACTAAACATTTTATAGGATTGAATTTCGTCTATCATGTATCAGACCAACTCAGTAGCTTGTGTAATTCACTTGTAGGTTATTACAATCCTCACCATTCCTTAAGTCTATCATGACCCTAGCATCATCTGTAAACATATTCAGGTGTAAGTGTAGTCCCTCTGACAACTTATATATAGAGATCAAGAACAGCAAAGGACCCAATATAAGCCCTGCAGAAAACCAGCACTGGTAACTCAGTCCATTTCAAAAAGGCTATTCTTGACATGCATTCACTGTTCTGTTCCCTTTGCTCAACAAAGATAATTTCCTTTCCACTCACACCTCTTTTCATTAAAATCAGGACTCACCAAAGTCTAGATTTGTTTCAAATGACCTACTTTCCCTAAACCACCGTTGTCCCTCACTTTTGTCATTTCCCCTTTGCAAGTAGTCATCCATTAGTGCAATTTCCCAACCTCCTCTCCAGAAGAAAAGCATGATATTTGCCCTCTTCCACTTCTTTGGTTCTCATTCAACAGTATTTCAAGTGGCCTCCCTAGTGTTCTTTGTCAATTTTTTAACACATTTGAAAAGCCTTCATTAAAACTATGTGCTAAAGACTTTAAACAGGACTATGTGCCTTATACCGATCAAGAAAATGTAATAGTCTTCTTATGATTTTTCTACCAATTACAGTGTTTTCTAAGCTTTCTTGCCCATATCATCTTAGTGTAAGGACTATTTATTTCACTGTCTTCTACAGCTCTCCCCACTGAATCCCTCAGTCCATTAGCTATATAATAAAACACATTTCAATGGAATGTGTTCTTTTTAATCGAGAGCATAGAGCTAATTCATTACATGGCAAGTCTATGAATGGTATGGCAGTGGACATTAACATCCAAAAGTTTCTCTTTCACGCGCCTATCAATTAACACGTAATCCAGTAATGCTCTCTGGCCATCTCTCCTACTGAACACCCCATGTACACCATATAGGCCCCGATCACTCAGAATCTTTTTCACTCCATCTTTCCACCTCCAATTTGGTCTCCCACTTCTTCTCGTTCCCTCCACCTCTGACACATATATCCTCTTGGTCAATCTTTCCTCACTCATTCTCTCCATGTGACCAAACCATTTCAAAACACTCTCTTCTGCTCTCTCAACCACACTCTTTTTATTTCCACACATCTCCCTTACCCTATTATTACTTACTCGATCAAACCACCTCACACCACATACTGTCCTCAAACATCTCATTTCCAGCACATCCACCCTCCTGCGCACAACTCTATCCATAGCCCATGCCTCGCAACCATACAACATTGTTGGAACCACTATTCCTTCAAACATACCCATTTTTGCTTTCCGAGATAATGTTCTCGACTTCCAAACATTCTTCAAGGCTCCCAGAATTTTTGCCCCCACCCCGACCCTATGATTCACTTCCGCTTCCATGGTTCCATCCGATGCCATGTTTTTGTGTGAGGAAGTACCAGGAGATGCTGAGTGCAGAATGGAAAAAGGTGAGAGCAAAGGACATAAGGGTAGGAGAGGAATGGGATGTATTTAGGGAAGCAGTGATGACTTGCGCAAAAGATTCTTGTGGCATGAGAAGCATGGGAAGTGGGCAGATTAGAAAGGGTAGTGAGTGATGGGATGAAGAAGTAAGATTATTAGTGAAAGAGAGGAGAGAGGCATTTGGATGAGTGTTGCAGGGAAATAGTGGAAATTACTCGGAGATGTATAAAAGAAAGAGGCAGGAGTTCAAGAGAAAGGTGCAAGAAGTGAAAAAGAGGGCAAATGTGAGTTGGGGTGAGAGAAGCATGAGAGGTGGGCAGATTAGAAAGGAGAGTGAGTGGTGAGATGAAGAAGTAAGATTATCATTGAAAGAGAAGAGAGAGGCATTTGGACAAGATTTGCAGGGAAGTAATGCAAATGACTGGGAGATGTATAAAAGAAAGAGGCAGGTCAAGAGAAATGTGCAAGAGGTGAGAAAGAGGGCAAATGAGAGTTGAAGTGAGAGAGTATCATTGAATTTTCAGGAGAATAAAAGTATGTTTTGCAAGGAGGTAAATAAAGTTCATAAGACAAGAGAACAAATGGGAACATCGGTGAAGGGGGCTAATGAGGAGGTGATAACAAGTAGTATTGATGTTAGAAGGAGATAAAGTGATTATTTTGAAGGTTTGTTGAATGTATTAGATGATAGAGTGGCAGATATAGGGTGTTTTGGTCGAGGTGGTGTGCGAAGTGAGAGGGTTAGGGAGAATGATTTGGTAAACAGAGAAGAGGAAGTAAAAGCTTTGCAGAAGATAAAAGCTTGCAAGGCAGCGAGTTTGGATGGTATTGCAGTGGAATTTATTAAAAAATGGGGTGACTGTATTGTTGACTGGTTGGTAAGGATATTTAATGTATGTATGACTCATGGTGAGGTGCCTGAGGATTGGCGGAACGCATGCATAGTGCCAGTGTACAAAAGCAAAGGGGATAAAGGTGAGTGTTCAAATTACAGAGGTATAAGTTTGTTGAGTATTCCTGGTAAATTATATGTAAGGGTATTGATAGAGAGGGTGAAGGCATGTACAGAACATCAGATTAGGGAAGAGCAGTGTGGTTTCAGAAGTGATAGAGGATGTGTGGATCAGGTGTTTGCTTTGAAGAATGTATGTGAGAAATACTTAGAAAAGCAAATGGATTTGTATGTATCATTTATGGATCTGGAGAAGGCATATGATAGAGTTGATAGAGATGCTCTGTGGAAGGTATTAAGAATATATGGTGTGGGAGGCAAGTTGTTAGAAGCAGTGAAAAGTTTTTATTGAGGATGTAAGGCATGTGTACGTGTAGGAAGAGAGGAAAGTAATTGGTTCTCAGTGAATCTCGGTTTGTGGCAGGGGTGCATGATGTCTCCATGGTTGTTTAATATGTTTATGGATGTGGTTGTTAGGGAGGTAAATGCAAGAGTTTTGGAGAGAGGGGCAAGTATTCAGTCTGTTGTGGATGAGAGGGCTTGGGAAGTGAGTCAGTTGTTGTTCACTGATGATACAGTGCTGGTGGCTGATTCATGTGAGAAACTGCAGAAGCTGGTGACTGAGTTTGGTAAAGTGTTTGAAAGAAGAAAGCTGAAAGTAAATGTGAATAAGAGGAAGTTTATTAAGCACAGTAGGGTTGAGGGACAAGTCGATTGGGAAGTAAGTTTGAATGGAGAAAAACTGGAGGAAGTGAAGTGTTTTAGATATCTGGGAGTGGATTTGGCAGCAGATGGAACCATGGAAGTGGAAGTGAATCATAGGGTGGGGGAGGGGGCGAAAATAATGGGAGCATTGAAGAATGTGTGGAAGTCGAGAACATTATCTTGCAAACCAAAAATGGGTATGTTTGAAGGAATAGTGGTTCCAACAATGTTATATGGTTGCAAGGTGTGGGCTATGGATAGAGTTGTGCTGAGGAGGATGGATGTGCTGGAAATGAGATGTTTGAGGACAATATGTGGTGTGAGGTGGTTTGATTGAGTAAGTAATAATAGGGTAAGAGAGATGTGTGGTAATAAAAAGAGTGTGGTTAAGAGAGCAGAAGAGGGTGTTTTGAAATGGTTTGGTCACATGGAGAGAATGAGTGAGGAAAGATTGACCAAGAGGATGTATGTGTCAGAGGTGGAAGGAACGAGGAGAAGTGGAAGACCAAATTGGAGGTGGAAAGATGGAGTGAAAAAGATTTTGAGTGATCGGAGCTTGAACATGCAGGAGGGTGAAAGGTGTGCCAGGAATAGAGTGAATTGGAACAATGTGGTATACCGGGGTCGACATGCTGTCAGTGGCTTGAATCAGGGCATGTGAAGCGTCTTGGGTAAACCATGGAAAGTTCCGTGGGGCATGGATGTAGAAAGGGAGCTGTGGTTTTGGTGCATTATTACATGACAGCTAGAGACTGAGTGTGAACAAATGTGGCCTTTGTTGTCTTTTCCTAGCGCTACCTCGCCCACATGAGGGGGGAGGGGGTTGTTATTTCATGTGTGCAGGGTGGCGATGGGAATGAATAAAGGCAGACAGCGTGAATTATGTACATGTGTATATATGTATATGTCTGTGTGTGTATACATATGTATACGTTGAGAAGTATAGGTATGTATATTTGCATGTGTGGACGTGTATGTATATACATGTGTATGTGGGTGGGTTGGGCCATTCTTTCATCTGTTTCCTTGCGCTACCTCGCTAACGCGGGAGACAGCAACAAAGCAAAATAAAAAATAAATATATATGTGTGTGTGTGTTGTGTGTGTGTGTGTGTGTGTGTGTATATATATATGTGTATGTATTTGTATATATACATATATTTTAAATTTATTTATGTATATCTATTTCATTGACATGAATTTCTAAAACAGAATATTTTAATCTCTATTAAGAGCACTGAATAGCCTTAGAAACTCCAGTGCTTGGTTTATAAGCCTAAATTCTTTTATCCATTCCAATCCATTACCATTATCCATGTTTACATTTTGACTCAGTTTACTGATTACTTACTTTTATTTCCAAAAATTTATGGTGAATGTGGCTTGGCTATCTCCTTACCAAATTCAGGAAATGTTCACTCAAGGAAGGCAATATACTACCATTAAGTATCTTGAATATGGGTTGTGATAAGGTTTGAAATCTTATGTTCAAAATGCTTTTTTGCACTGTCATGTGGTCTTCCTTCATGTAACTATTTTAAGTGCTTGTATGTATTGTACAGACTTCCATATCATTACCCTCAAATAGATGCTGAGACTTTTTTTTGTGACAGCTGATATGATGATGTCAATTTTGTGGTACTATCGTCCGGAACACACCGACTCAGGGAGACGCCCAGATGACCTTCCTGATGAGATCTTTGCCTCAAAGCATCGAGATCACCTTAGTGTTGCTTGCATTGAGGATCGCTGCTATGTCCTAACATTTAATGAATACTGCCGGTTAGTACATTTTCAGTCTTAATTATATCTTCAGAAAGATTTCAGGTATTATCAAGATTAGATTGTAATGAGCTGAAGTCATACATAAACCGTCTTTGAATTGTTGACTTATGGATCAAGACATTTGACAAGGGAGAGTTTCCACTCCCAAGCTTCAGCCTTTTATTAAGTCTTGTGGAGGGGTAATTTCTGCAGTTACAGTTCTTGATATTCTAGACATGCAGCATTTCATTCTCTTTCTCTTTAAATTTCAATAGCACTGTCTGCAGAAACTTATCCATTAAGGGGTTATATCAGTTACACTCAGCTGTGCTTTAACTTGTAATAATCATATTTTCTTGAGATTTTATTTTTTCATTAGTTATAATAGTTCAACTTTTTCATAGAAAAGCAACTTTCGGTTAGTTTACCAGTTTTTGCTAGTAATACTGATTAAAGAAGTAAACAAGATGCTAACATATGAATATTCATGTTACTAATGAATTTTTCACATAAAGTGACTATCACCATCAATAAATATTTTTTGTGACAAGATTTCATGGCGTGTTTGGTAACTTTTATGTCTAACTGAAAGTGGATGGGAGTAAGGTTTATTTTTCTGGATGTTTTGGCTCTGAGTGAAATGAAGCTCAAGGGTAAAGGGGAAGAGTGGTTTGGGAATGTCTTGGGAGTAAAGTCAGGGGTTAGTGAGAGGACAAGAGCAAGGGAAGAAGTAGCACTAATCCTGAAACAGGAGTGGTGGGAGTATGTAATAGAGTGTAAGAAAGTAAACTCTAGATTGATATGGGTAAAACTGAAAGTGGATGGAGAGAGATGGGTGATTATTGGTGCATATGCACCTGGGCATGAGAAGAAAGATCATGAGAGGCAAGTGTTTTGGGAGCAGATGAGTGAGTGTGTTAGTAGTTTTGATGCACGAGACTGGGTTATAGTGATGGGTGATTTGAATGCAAAGGTGAGTAATGTGGCAGTTGAGGGAATAATTGGTGTACATGGGGTGTTCAGTGTTGTAAATGGAAATGGTGAAGAGCTTGCAGATTTAAGTGCAGAAAAAGGAATGGTGATTGGGAATACCTGGTTTAAAAAGAGAAATATACGTAAGGATACGTATGTAAGTAGGAGAGATGGCCAGAGAGCATTATTGGATTACATGTTAATTGATAGGTGCGCGAAAGAGAGACTTTTGGATGTTAATGTGCTGAGAGATGCAACAGGAGGGATGTCTGATCATTATCTTGTGGAGGCGAAGGTGAAGATTTGTAGAGGTTTTCAGAAAAGAAGAGAGAATGTTGGGGTGAAGAGAGTGGTGAGAGTAAGTGAGCTTGGGAAGGAGACTTGTGTGAGGAAGTACCAGGAGGGACTGAGTAGAGAATGGAAAAAGATGAGAACAAATGACGTAAGGGGAGTGGGGGAGGAATGGGATGAATTTAAGGAAGCAGTGATGGCTTGCGCAAAAGATGCTTGTGGCATGAGAAGCGTGAGAGGTGGGCAGATTCGAAAGGGTAGTGAGGGGTGGGATGAAGAAGTAAGATTATTTGTGAGAGAGAAGAGAGAGGCATTTGGACAACTTTTGCAGGGAAATAATGCAAATGACTGGGAGATGTATAAAATAAAGAGGCAGGAGGTCAAGAGAAAGATGCAAGAAGTGAAAAAGAGGGCAAATGAGAGTTGGGGTGAGAGAGTATCATTAAATTCTAGGGAGGATAAAAAGATGTTTTGGAAGGAGGTAAATAAAGTGCATAAGACAAGGGAACAAATGGGAACTTCAGTGAAGGGGGCTAATGGGGAGGTGATAACAAGTAGTGGTGATGTGAGATGGAGTGAGTATTTTTGAAGGTTTGTTGAATGTGTTTGATGATAGAGTGGCAGATATAGGATGTTTTGTTTGAGGTAATGTGCAAAATGAGAGGGTTAGGGAGAATGATTTGGTAAACAGAGAAGAGGTAGTAAAAGCTTTGCGGAAGATGAAAGCTTGCAAGGCAGCGGGTTTGGATGGTATTGTAGTGGAATTTATTAAAAAAGGGGGTGACTGTATTGTTGACTGGTTGGTAAGGTTATTTAATGTTTGTATGATTCATGGTGAGGTGCCTGAGGATTGTCACAGTGCTTGCATAGTGCCATTGTACAAAGGCAAAGGGGATAAAAGTGAGTGCTCAAATTACAGAGGTATAAGTTTGTTGAGTATTCCTGGGAAATTATATGGGAGGGTATTGATTGAGAGGGTGAAGGCATGTACAGAGATTGGGGAAGAGCAGTGTGGTTTCAGAAGTGGTAGAGGAAGTGTGGATCAGGTGTTTGCTTTGAAGAATGTATGTGAGAAATACTTAGAAAAGCAAATGGATTTGTATGTAGCATTTATGGATCTGGAGAAGGCATATGATAGAGTTGATAGAGATGCTTTGTGGAATTTCAGGCATTATTGCATGACAGCTGGAGACTGAGTGTGAGCGAATGGGGCCTTTGTTGTCTTTTGCTGGCGCTGCCTCGTGCACATGAGGGGGGGAGGGAGATGTTATTCCGTGTGTGGCGAGGTGGCGATGGGGGTGAGTAGGGGTAGACAGTGTGAATTGTATGCATGTGTGTATATGTGTGTGTCTGTGTGTGTATATATGTGTGTATGTTGGGATGTGTGGGTGTGTATGTTTGCATGTGTGGACTGTGTGTGTGTGTGTGTGTGTGCATGTGTGTGGGGGTGGGTTCTGCCATTTCTTTCGTCTGTTTCCTTGCGCTACCTCGCAGGAGCGGGAGACAGCGACAAAGCAAAATAAATATAATAAAATAAATACCTCTGTTTCTCATCTCTTTTACCTCTGCTGTGAAGAATTATCACCTCTTAAAATGTTTTTGAGTGTTGAACTACGATGATGGCACATTACGTGTTATGTGATCTAAGGTAATTGGTGGTTTTGTTAAGCTGCAATATACTCTTGTAAAGATGATCATTATCATTTCTCTTTGCTTCAATAGGTACAGACGCTTTCTCCGTCTCTTCCAAGAAGGAGTGTATCCAATAGCAACACCAGTTCCAGATCCTGAGGAGGGCTATTGCCGAAAGGATCGTCAGCCTCCTAGATGTGTAGTGCCAGAACTTCTCTTTTTTTGTCGAAGAGTTTATGACTACCGTATAAAGAGGTTACTGAAAAACCCTTACTGAGGGTGTGTTAAGGGGGAGGGGTTAGAGGGTGGGCAGGGGGATCAGCAATACATGTGGAGTGGAACCAGTGAAGAAATTTTTGATAATGGTGATAGTGATGATAATACAACAAGAATTTTTGAACTAAATGCACTCTTTTTCTTGTGGCCAATAAAGTGAGGAATTTCTGGATATGTTAAGGCATTCCAGACAGACATTTATAAGAATGAACTAGTAAAATTTTTAAGGACATATATACATAAATATATACATATATATATATACATATATAAATATTTATATATTAGTATTTATAAACTAAATATGTTATCAGAGTGAATAATTGAATTGAAAATCAAATGAGTGAAAGGACGATGAAGAAGCTAAGTTGTCATCCTTAAGATTACTGCCAGTGGTTCTCTTAGTTACATAATTAGTGTCACAATAAGTATTTTTGTCATATGATAAGCCAATAGGTCTGTACAAAACACAAATTTTTATATGTGTGGATTGCTTGTGGTAAGCATCAGTTCAATAATATCACCAGTATGATGTATTAGTTAAGACTTATTTATGAAAGAAAATTATGCTTAAGGATGGATTACTGTATTTCATTGTTGCCAGTTTTAATATATTTCCTTGCTTGTGTATAGATTAAGCAAGGTATTTTATTTAATGATTAACATGTTATTTTCTAAACCAAAGTTTCATATAATCTTTGATCTATTCATATTCCTGTGGTTTTTGTCTAGCCAAATATTGTCTGTATTCAAAGAAAATTATGGATTTATACTTTACTCTTTCTGATGCTTTCCTCAGCCTGTAGTTAGATAACTTTAAGGTTCTAAGTGCTCCATAAGAAAATGGTCAGAGGAGTTAAGTCTAAATTTATGAGTCTCTGAAGACAGGTATTGTACTTGAAAGTCAAAGTGAGTTAAAAATAGTGAATAGTAGGGAATGGGTGTGGGTCTAGTTTTTAGTGAGGATGTGATTCATGAGCACAGCAATTTTATAGGGAGCAGCTGCCCTTATTTTATAAATTATAGAGCCATTTAACACATATCTCACAAAGTATATGGCACAGATTATGCAGTACTGTGTACAGGGCAGTAAATAGTTATGCGGTCGGATTGTAGTTAGTGAGTGAATGGCACAGTCTGTAGTACCTCCATTGTAGATGTATGTGACAACCGGTCGTCATAAAATAATTCAGTCCATATATTTACATAACCTGACATATTACTGCATTATCTGATTCTTTGCACTTTCAGTCGGTTAAATAGGTTCACTGAAAAAAAATTCTGATGCGAGGTAGAAAAGTAAAGTGTTGACAGAGTTTGAAATTTATCTTTAAATGTTTTTTGGTAATGTGTAATGTATTACAAATTAATTTTTCCAGTTATTTTACTTTGACAATCACCCTAGTGAATTCTGTAAGTCATGTATTCTAGCATCAGTTCAGATTTTTTATGTTTTGAAAGTTTATCAGTTTCATAAAGAGACAAACACATACATTTCATGCACATGCAGTAATTTTCAAGCACCATTCATTGTACCTCCTGAGAGTGGAATGCATTTAAAAAACATTATGCACTTTATTGACTGAAAACCTGAGTGATCCTCCTGTAAAAGTCTTTAGAGAAATATGAATCTAACCTGGAGATTTCTGCTTTTTTGCCTTTTGACTTTCTTTAGACAAAAGTTAATAATTTTGCATAATGTTTTCTTTGAGTTTTACTTTAATAAATTTAAATCAAATACAATATTTCCCTCCTAGTCTTTCTTGCCATTCTTCATTCCAAGTTTGAGATATGTAAAACTTAGCTCTGAAATGTTCATTATCCTAAAGTTGAGCAATAGGAATAAATATGCAAAGCCATCTGCTGTATTTGAGGCTGTAATACTTAAGATGCTATGATTTGCAAATAATCTTGATGTGCAGAATGCCTCTCTGAAAATTTTAATACAACCTAAAGCTTGGTGGCCAGAAATTTAAAATTCATCTTGCTGCTGATATGATTATACTTTTAAAATTTTACTGATTGTCTGTTAATTCTGAAATATGATGTGGGAATTTCAATCAGTATCCCATAAATCATCAATTATGGTGGGTGAATTTGGTGTTACCTAATATTCCTTTAATTGTTAACAGTGTTCTCTCAGCACAAAACAGGTAAAGAAAATTAACTTTCCAGTTGTTTGTATCAAAAACATGCATTAAGGGTGTATGTTGGAGGAAACCGTACACCCCTTTCATGCAAGAGTTTTGTAGCCGTGATTGGCAAGTCGTTTGCAACACTTTCAAAGTTTCATTTCATATATTTGGGATAACATACACCAGTATCTATCATTATTCTGCACTGTTTTTTTTTCTATGCATTTAAGTATTAATAATAACCATGCAAATATTCTTTGGAAAAGCATATAAGTATTGTATCTCGTCGGATTACCTGTAATGTTTTGTATATTGTTCAAATGAAACACATTTGATTACTGCTTGTTTCTTCCACTGAGAGAGACCTGACGAGTATGTATTATGAGGTACATGTGTTGAAATTATAGCTCTGCACAGCCTAGATCTAGATTTTTTATCGTTTATTTTATAATGTACATCTATAATTTGAATTTGTGTGATTGTTCTGTTACTTTTGTTCTCTTCAGCACACAGTTTCTTTTTTAATCACTTTTTTAAGGTACATGTGTGCAAGACAGGGAGTGATTAGCAGAGTGTTTTGATTGAATCTGTTATTATCTGTCCCAGTAGTGTCTAGTTAGTGTCTGGATATGAGACTTTCCTTCATAGTCCTTATCTAGAGCAGAGCTTTTCTAGTGAGCCTAATTGGCAAGTCTTGACTGTTAGTTTGTGTTGTGCTAGTGAGTAGATGATAGATAGTCTTTGGGTAATTTGTTATGGCAAGGAGTCTATATTATTACAGCAATTGAGTATGATAATTAAGATATGTAAATAAAAATAGATTTATGTTTAAAAGAAATAAAATTACAAACTTGTCTTCTTTTGTCTTAATATCAGTTCCTTGACTGATTGATAGACATTAAAATTATGTGCAACACCAAATGCTATGGTCATTAGTGCCATATTCCTATACCCTGACTCACAACTATTTAACTTGAGACATTTCACACAAGACACTTGAAGATTAAAGTACTTGCAATGCACATGCCTCATATTTGAGAGCTTAGAAAAAATTCTTTTTACTTTTATAATTTTCATGCATATAATAATCATTCTTTTTACATATAATAATCTTTCTTTTTAACCCATCCAATGTGAGCACATCAAATGTGATATCTCACTGCTTTTCCTGGTCACTGCGCAGAGTAATGTCATATATGATTTCATAGATTTGGAATGTATGCGGGGGTTATTTCAGCAAGAATTCTACGCACCAGTCCCTCAAATGGCAATAACTGCCTTGCTGCCATAAATTAGCCTCATAGTTTATAGAATCACATGGTCAGTAACCATCAAAATGCTGTTCAAGCAGTAAACAAAATGCATACTGATACTGTAAGCTAATTCTGCAACACTGCACATTTTTTGTTTTGTTTTCTCAATTTTGTGCTTACCTAAATTACCATTTCAGGAATACACTTTCAAATTTGCAAGGCCAGCCATGTAGGTGCTTTAAATGATTGCTAATGCTGTTAAAACACATTTCCCCTATAATTTTCTGAACATGGATAAGATCTAAAGAGAATACTGTATAAAAATATATATGAAAAATATAATCTACCACATCATTTTACCCTACCCCTGGGTAGGGGAAAAAAGAATTCTACCTCCATATCCCCTGCATGTAATAGAAGGTGACTAAAGAGGGTGAGATTGGAGCTGGAAAACCTCCTTCCTTGTATTTCAATTTCTAAGAGAGGGAACAGAAGGAGCCAAGCAGGGGGCATTCATCCTCCTCAAAGGCTCAGGCTTGAGTGTCTAAATGTGTGTGAATGTGACCAAAATGAGAAGAGAGGAGAGATAGGAAGTATGTTTGAGGAAAGAAACCTGAATGTTCTGCCTCTGAGTGAAACAGCTCAAGAGTTAAGGGGAAGAATGGTTTGGACATGTATTAGGAGGAGAGTCAGGGATTGATGAGAGGACAGAATCCAAGAAAGGAGTAGTACTACTGAAACTGGAGTTGCAGGCATGTGATCATGTAAGGAAGTAAATTCTACAAAGATATGGGTAAAATTGAAAGTGGATGGTGACAAGTGGGTGGTTATTAGTGCTTATGCACCTAGCCATGATAAGAAAGATCATGAGAGAAGTGTTTTTGGAGCAGCTGAGTGAGCATCAGCAGTTTTGATGAACGAGACCAGGTATTAGTGATAAGTGATTTAAATGCGAAGGTAAGTAAAGTGGCAGTTGAGGGTGCTTGAGGTATTCAGTGTTATGAATGGACATGGTGAAGAGCTTGTGGAGTCGTTTACCGATAAAGGACAAGTTTAAAAAGAGGGATATACACAAGTATACGTACGCAAGTAGGAGAGATTGGTAAGTGGGCATTACTGGATTACATATTAATTGACAGGTGTTTAAAAGAGAGACTTCCAGATATAAATATGCTGAGAGGGGCAGCTGGTGGGATGTCTGATCACTAACATGTGGAAGTGAATATGAAGATTTGTAAAGGTTTTTGAAAGAGTAAACAATGACAGGGAGAAGAGAGTAGTGAAAGCAAGTGAGCTTGGAAAGAGATTTGTGTGAAGAAATCAGGAGGGATCGATTGTAGAATGGCAAAAGGTGAGAGTAAATGAAGCAAGGGGAGTGGGTGAGGAAAGGGAGGTATTTAGGTAAGCAGTGATGGCATGTGCAATAAATGCATGTGGCATGCAAAAGGTGGGAGGTGGGTGGATTAGAAAGGGTAGTGAGTGGTGGAATGAAGAAATAAAGTTGCTAGTGAAAGAGAAAGGAGAGGCATTTATGCAGTCCTTACAGGGAGAGAGTATAAATGATTGGGAGATGTATAGGAGAAAGCAGCAGGAAAGGGGGGAAGGGGGGGCAGATGTCAAGAGGAAGGTGCAGGGGTTCAAAAAGTGAGCAAATGAGAGTTGGGGTGAGCAAGTATCAGTAAACTTTAGGTAGAATTAGAAGTTTTGGAAGGAGGTAAATAATGTGCATAAGACAAGAGAGCAAATGGGAACATTGATGCAGGGGGCAAAGGGGGGAGTTATAACAGGTAGTGATGAAATACGAAGGAGCTGTTAAATATTTTGATGACAGAACAAGAAGCACAACACTGCCCTCATACGAGAGATGACTTAAATTAACTAGGATACTACGCCGTGAACAAGATATAAGTTGCCTACACATCGTTGAAGCACTAATCATCAAGGAAGAACAACCAAAACTCAACAATCAGAACACAGGCCAAGACATACCACTCCAGCAATGCAGTGCAACCAAAAAGAGCACAGCTATACATGCACATCCACCTGTTGGTATCACCCATCCTCACCCAGCTACTTGCAGTCATTCCCAGTAGCTCTATCGACCTCTCCACATGCTCCTGAAAATGATTTGATGTATTCATATTGAAACATTAAGGCAACCCTAGGAGGAATCCCAAACAATCTCAACACCCATATTAAAAGATATTAAACAACTTGAAAAATCCAGAAAGAATCTGACAAAAAACAAGTAATCTAGTCATTTTTACATGATATATTTACAAGAAAAACTGCTAAGAACATACACAAATATTTACTTATCATACATTTATTATGTGCAAAAGATGCTTGTGGCATGAGAAGCATGAGAGGTGGGCAGATTAGAAAGGGTAGTGAGTGGTGGGATGAAGAGGTAAGATTATTAGTGAAAGAGAAGAGAGAAGCATTTGGACAATTTTTGCAGGGAAATAATGCAAATGACTAGGAGATGTATAAAAGAAATTAAACAAATTAAACAACCATGGAGACATCACACACCCCTGCCGCAAACCTACATTCACTGAGAACCAATCACTTTCCTCTCTTTCTACACGTACACATGCCTTACATCCTCGATAAAAACTTTTCACTGCTTCTAACAACTTGCCTCCCACACCATATATTCTTAATACCTTCCACAGAGCATCTCTATCAACTCTATCATATGCCTTCTCCAGATCCATAAATGCTACATACAAATCCATTTGCTTTTCTAAGTATTTCTCACATACATTCTTCAAAGCAAACACCTGATCCACACATCCTCTACCACTTCTGAAACCACACTGCTCTTCCCCAATCTGATGCTCTGTACATGCCTTCACCCTCTCAATCAATACCCTCCCATATAATTTACCAGGAATACTCAACAAACTTATACCTCTGTAATTTGAACACTCACTCTTATCCCCTTTGCCTTTGTACAGTGGCACTATGCACGCATTCCGCCAATCCTCAGGCACCTCACCATGAGTCATACATACATTAAATAACCTTACCAACCAGTCAACAATACAGTCACCCCCTTTTTTAATAAATTCCACTGCAATACCATCCAAACCTGCTGCCTTGCCGGCTTTCATCTTTCATTCCGCAAAGCTTTTACTACCTCTTCTCTGTTTACCAAATCATTTTCCCTAACCCTCTCACTTTGCACACCACCTCGACCAAAACACCCTATATCTGTCACTCTATCATCAAACACATTCAACAAACCTTCAAAATACTCACTCCATCTCCTTCTCACATCACCACTACTTGTTATCACCTCCCCATTTGCGCCCTTCACTGAAGTTCCCATTTGCTCCCGTGTCTTACGCACTTTATTTACCTCCTTCCAGAACATCTTTTTATTCTCCCTAAAATTTAATGATACTCTCTCACCCCAACTCTCATTTGCCCTCTTTTTCACCTCTTGCACCTTTCTCTTGACCTCTTGTCTCTTTCTTTTATACATCTCCCACTCAATTGCATTTTTTCCCTGCAAAAATCGTCCAAATGCCTCTCTCTTCTCTTTCACTAATAATCTTACCTCTTCACCCCACCACTCACTACCCTTTCTTATCAACCCACCTCCCACGCTTCTCATGCCACAAGCATCTTTTGCGCAATCCATCAATGATTCCCTAAATACATCCCATTCCTCCCCCACTCCCCTTACTTCCATTGTTCTCATTTTTTCCATTCTGTACTCAGTCTCTCCTGGTACTTCCTCACACAAGTCTCCTTCCCAAGTTCACTTACTCTCACCACCCTCTTCACCCCAACATTCACTCTTCTTTTCTGAAAACCCATACAAATCTTCACCTTAGCCTCCACAAGATAATGATCAGATGCTCCAGTTGCACCTCTCAGCACATTAACATCCAAAAGTCTCTCTTTCGCGCGCCTGTCAATTAACACGTAATCCAATAATGCTCTCTGGCCATCTCTCCTACTCACATACGTATACTTATGTATATCTCGCTTTTTAAACCAGGTATTCCCAATCACCAGTCCTTTTTCAGCACATAAATCTACAAGCTCTTCACCATTTCCATTTACGACACTGAACACCCCATGTATACCAATTATTCCCTCAACTGCCACATTACTCACCTTTGCATTCAAATCACCCATCACTATAACCCGGTCTCGTGCATCAAAACCACTAACACACTCATTCAGCTGCTCCCAAAACACTTGCCTCTCATGATCTTTCTTCTCATGCCCAGGTGCATATGCACCAATAATCACCCATCTCTCTCCATCAACTTTCAGTTTTACCCATATATATATATATACAGAAAATGCCCATACATGCACATATACATACATATACATATGAGCATATATACATGCACATACACAGACATATACATATATACACATGTGCATATTCATATTTGCTTGCCTTCATCCCTTCCTGGTGCTACCCCTCACCAAAGGAAATAACATCACTACCCACTGCTTCAGCAAGGTAGGGCCAGGGAAACAGACAAGAAAAAAGGCCACATATGTTCACACTCAGTCTCTAATTGTCATGTGTAATGCACCGAAACCACAGCTCCCTATCCACATCCAGGCCCCACAGACCTTTACATGGTTTACCCCAAACGTTTCACATGCCCTGGTTCAGTACACTGACAGCACCTCAACCCCGGTATACCACATCGTTCCAATTCACTTTCTTCCTTGCACGCCTTTCATCCTCCTGTATGTTCAAGCCCCGATTGCTCAAATTTTTTCACACTCCATCCTTCCACCTCCAATTTGGTCTCCTGCTTCTCCTTGTTCCCTCTACCTCTGACACATATCCTCTTTGTCAACCTTTCCTCACTCATTCTTTCCATATGTCCAAACCATTTCAACACACCCTCTTCTGCTCTCTCAACCACACTATTTTTACTACCACACAGCTCTCTTACCCTTTCCTTACTCAATCAACACATTTCCAACACATCCACCCTCCTCTGTGCAACCCTATCTATAGCAATGCCTCACAACCATATAATATTGTTGGAACATACCCATTTTTGCTCTCCGAGATAACGTTCTCACCTTCCACACATTCTTCAACGCTCCCAGAATCTTTGCTCCCTCCTCCCACTGTGACTCACTTCCACTTCCATGATTCCATCCACTGCTAATTTCACTCCCAGATATTTGAAACACTTCACTTCCTCCAATTTTTCTCCATTCAAACTTACCTCCCATTAACTTGTCCCTCAACCCTACTGAACCTAATAACCTTGCTCTTATTCACATTTACTCTCAACTTTCCTCTTTCACACACTTTACCAAACTGATTCAGGTGAGAAACTGCAGAATATATGTGTATATATGTGTATGTATAGCATGTATATGTTGAAATGTATAAGTATGTATATGTGCATTTCTGGGCGTTTATGTATATACATGTGTATGTGGGTGGGTTGGGCCATTCTTTTGTCCGTTTCCTTGCGCTACCTCTCTCATGCAAGAGACAGCGACTAAGTTTAATAAATGAATGAATATATATATATATGAAGGTGAGAACAATGGAAGTAAGGGGAGTGGGGGAGGAATGGGATGTATTTAGGGAATCAGTGATGGATTGCGCAAAAGATGCTTGTGGCATGAGAAGAGTGGGAGATGGGTTGATTAGAAAAGGTAGTGAGTGGTGGGATGAAGAAGTAAGAGTATTAGTGAAAGAAAAGAGAGAGGCATTTGGACGGTTTTTGCAGGGAAAAAATGCAGTTGAGTGGGAGACGTATAAAAGAAAGAGACAGGAGGTCAAGGGAAAGGTACAAGAGGTGAAAAAAAGGGCAAATGAGAGTTGGGGTGAGAGAGTATCATTAAATTTTAGGGAGAATAAAAAGATGTTCTGGAAGGAGGTAAATAAAGTGCGTAAGACACGGGAGCAAATGGGAACTTCAGTGAAGGGCGCAAATGGGGAGGTGATAACAAGTAGTGGTGATGTGAGAAGGAGATGGAGTGAGTATTTTGAAGGTTTGTTGAATGTGTTTGATGATAGAGTGGCAGATATAGGGTGTTTTGGTCGAGGTGGTGTGCAAAGTGAGAGGGTTAGGGAAAATGATTTGGTAAACAGAGAAGAGGTAGTAAAAGCTTTGCGGAAGATGAAAGCCGGCAAGGCAGCAGGTTTGGATGGTACTGCAGTGGAATTTATTAAAAAAGGGGGTAACTGTATTGTTGACTGGTTGGTAAGGTTATTTAATGTATGTATGACTCACGGTGAGGTGCCTGAGGATTGGCGGAATGCGTGGATAGTGCCATTGTACAAAGGCAAAGGGGATAAGAGTGAGTGCTCAAATTACAGAGGTATAAGTTTGTTGAGTATTCCTGGTAAATTATATGGGAGGGTATTGATTGAGAGGGTGAAGGCATGTACAGAGCATCAGATTTGGGAAGAGCAGTGTGGTTTCAGAAGTGGTAGAGGATGTGTGGATCAGGTGTTTGCTTTGAAGAATGTATGTGAGAAATACTTAGAAAAGCAAATGGATTTGTATGTAGCATTTATGGATCTGGAGAAGGCATATGATATAGTTGATAGAGATGCTCTGTGGAAGGTATTAAGAATATATGGTGTTGGAGGCAAGTTGTTAGAAGCAGTGAAAAGTTTTTATCGAGGATGTAAGGCATGTGTACGTGTAGGAAGAGAGGAAAGTGATTGGTTCTCAGTGAATGTAGGTTTGCGGCAGGGGTGTGTGATGTCTCCATGGTTGTTTAATTTGTTTATGGATGGGGTTGTTAGGGAGGTGAATGCAAGAGTTTTGGAAAGAGGGGCAAGTATGAAGTCTGTTGGGGATGAGAGAGCTTGGGAAGTGAGTCAGTTGTTGTTCGCTGATGACACAGCGCTGGTGGCTGATTCATGTGAGAAACTGCAGAAGCTGGTGACTGAGTTTGGTAAAGTGTGTGAAAGAAGAAAGTTAAGAGTAAATGTGAATAAGAGCAAGGTTATTAGGTACAGTAGGGTTGAGGGTCAAGTCAATTGGGAGGTGAGTTTGAATGGAGAAAAACTGGAGGAAGTGAAGTGTTTTAGATATCTGGGAGTGGATCTGGCAGCGGATGGAACCATGGAAGCGGAAGTGGATCATAGGGTGGGGGAGGGGGCGAAAATTCTGGGAGCCTTGAAGAATGTGTGGAAGTCGAGAACATTATCTCGGAAAGCAAAAATGGGTATGTTTGAAGGAATAGTGGTTCCAACAATGTTGTATGGTTGCGAGGCGTGGGCTATGGATAGAGTTGTGCGCAGGAGGATGGATGTGCTGGAAATGAGATGTTTGAGGACAATGTGTGGTGTGAGGTGGTTTGATCGAGTAAGTAACGTAATGGTAAGAGAGATGTGTGGAAATAAAAAGAGCATGGTTGAGAGAGCAGAAGAGGGTGTTTTGAAATGGTTTGGGCACATGGAGAGAATGAGTGAGGAAAGATTGACCAAGAGGATATATGTGTCGGAGGTGGAGGGAACGAGGAGAAGAGGGAGACCAAATTGGAGGTGGAAAGATGGAGTGAAAAAGATTTTGTGTGATCGGGGCCTGAACATGCAGGAGGGTGAAAGGAGGGCAAGGAATAGAGTGAATTGGAGCGATGTGGTATACCGGGGTTGACGTGCTGTCAGCGGATTGAATCGGGGCATGTGAAGCGTCTGGGGTAAACCATGGAAAGCTGTGTAGGTATGTATATTTGCGTGTGTGGACGTATGTATATACATGTGTATGGGGGTGGGTTGGGCCATTTCTTTCGTCTGTTTCCTTGCGCTACCTCGCAAACGCGGGAGACAGCGACAAAGCAAAAAAAAAAAAAAAAAAAAGAATATATCTATTTTATTTATTCATTATACTTTGTCGCTGTCTCCCGCATTCGCGAGGTAGCGCAAGGAAACAGATGAAAGAATGGCCCAACCCACCCAAATACACATGTATATGAATAAACGCCCACACACGCACATATACATACCTATACATTTCAACGTATACATACCTATATATTTCAACATATACATAACTATACATTTCAACGTATACATGCATATGCATGCACAGACATATACATATATACACATGCATATATTCAAACATGCTGCCTTCATCCATTCCCGCCACCACCCTGCCACACATGAAATGACATCCCCTCCCCCCACATGCGCGTGAGGTAGCGTTAGGAAAGGACAACAAAGGCCATATTCGTCCACACTCAGACTAGCTGTCATGTGTAATGCACCGAAACCACAGCTCCCTTTCCACATCCTGGCCCCACAAAACTCCATGGTTTACCCCAGACGCTTCATATTCCCTGGTTCAATCCATTGACAGTGTGTCGACCCCGGTATACCACATCGTTCCAATTCACTCTATGCCTTGCATGCCTTTCACCCTCCTGTATGATCAGGCCCCGAATGGAGATGGAGTGAGAATTTTGAAAGTTTGATGAATGTGTTTGATGATAGAGTGGCAGATATAGGGTGTTTTGGTCAAGGTGGTATATGAAGTGAGATGGTCAGAGAGAATGGTTTGGTAAAGAGAGAAGAGATAGTGAAAGCTTTGAGGAAGATGAAAGCCAGCAAAGCAGCGGGTTTAGATGGTACTGCACTGGTATTTATTAGAGAAATTAAGGGGGTGACTGTTGATGACTGGTTGGTAAGGATATTCACTGTATGTATGGTTCATGGTGAAGTGCCTAAGGATTGGCAGAATGCATCCATAGAGCCATTGTACAAAAGCAAAGGGGATAAAGGTGTGTTCAAATAACATAAGTATAAGTTCGTTGAGTGTTCCTGGGAAATTATATGGGAGGGTATTGATTGAGAGGGTAAAGGCATGTACAGAGCATCAGATTGGGGAAGAGCAGTGTGGTTTCAGAAGTGGTAGAGGGTGTGTAGATCATGTGTTTGCTTTGAAGAATGTATGTGAGAAATACTAAGAAAAACAGAAGGATTTGTATGTAGCATTTATGGATCTGGAGAAGACATATGATAAGGTTGATAGAGATGCTTTGTGGAAGGTATTAAGAGTATATGGTGTGGGAGGTAAGTTGCTAGAAGCAGTGAAAAGTTTTTACCAAGGATGTAAGGCATGTGTACGAGTAGGAAGAGAGGAAAGTGATTGGTTCCCACTGAATGTCGGTTTGCAGCAGGGATGCATGATGTCTCCTTGGTTGTTTAATTTGTTTATGGATGGGTTGGTTAGGGAGGTGAATGCAAGAGTTTTGGAGAAAGGGGCTAGTATGCAGTCTGTTCTGGATGCAAGGGCTTGGGAAGTGAGTCAGTTATTGTTCGCTGATGATACAGCGCTGATGGCTGATTTGGGTGAGAAACTGCATTAGTTTATGACTGAGTTTGGTAAAGTGTGTGAAAGAAGAAAGCTGAGAGTAAATGTGAAGAAGAGCAAGGTTAGGTTCAGTAGGGTTGAGGGACAAGTCAATTGGGAGGTAAGTTTGAATGGAGAAAAACTGGAGGAAGTGAAGTGTCTTAGATATCTGGGAGTGGATTTAGTAGCAGATGGAACAATGGAAGCAGAAGTGAGTCACAGGGTGGGGGAGGGGGTGAGAGTTCTGGGAGCACTGAGGGATGTGTGGAAGGCAGGAATGTTGTCTCGGAAGGCGGAAGTGGGTATGTTTGAAGGAATAGTGGTACTAAAAATGTTATATGGTTGCGAGGCATGGGGTATAGAGAGAGTTGTGTGGAGGAGGGTGGATGTGTTGGAAATGAAATGTTTCAGGACAATATGTGGTGTGAGGTGGTTTGATCGAGTAAGTAATGAAAGGGTAAGAGAGATGTGTGGTAATAAAAAGAGTGTGGTTGAGAGAGCAGAAGAGGGTGTTTTGAAATGGTTTGGTCCCGTGGAGAGAATGAGTGAGGAAAGATTGACAAAGAGGATATATGTGTCAAAGGTGGAGGGAATGAAAGAAGTGGGAGACCAAATTGGAGGTGGAAAGATGGAGTGGAAAAGATTTTGAGCGATCAGGGCCTGAGCATGCAGGAAGGTGAAAGGCATGCAAGGAACAGAGTGAATTGTAATGATGTGGTATACCAGGGTTGACGTGTTGTCAGTGGATTGAACCATGGCATGTGAAGCATCTGGGATAAACCATGGAAAGTTTTGTTGGGCCTGGATGTGGAAAGGGAGATGTGGTTTCAGTGCATTATACATGACAGCTAGAGATTGAGTGTGAACGAATGTGGCCTTTGTTGTCTTTTCTTAGCGCTACCTCGCGCACATGAGGGGGGAGGGGTTTTTTATTTCATGTGTGGCAGGGTGGCGATGGGAATGAATAAAGGCAGACAGTATGAATTACATACATGTGTATATATGTATATGTCTGTGTGTGTATATATATGTATACGTTGAGATGTATAGGTATGTATATGCATGTGTATGTAGGTGGGTTGGGCCATTCTTTCGTCTGTTTCCTTGCGCTACCTCGCTAATGTGGGAGACAGTGACAAAGCAAAATAAATAAAATAAATATCTATATTTATTATACTTTGTCGCTGTCTCCCGCGTTAGCGAGGTAGTGCAAGGAAACGGACGAAAAAATGGCCCAACCCACCCACATACACATGTATATACATACACATCCAGACACACACATACATACCTATACATCTCAACGTATACTTATATATACACACACAGACATATACATATATACACACGTACATAATTCATAGTATGTCCTTATTCATTCCCGTTGCCACCCTGCCACACAGGAAATGACAACGCCCTCCCCCCACATGTGTGTGAGGTAGCGCTAGGAAAAGACAACAACGGCCACATTTGTTCACACTCACTCTCTAGCTGTCATGTATAATGCACCGAAACCATAGCTTCCTTTCCACATCCAGGCCCCACAAAGCTTTCCATACTTTACCACAGACACTTCACACGCCCTAGTTCAATCCACTGACTGCAGGTCGACACCAGTATAAAACATCGTTCCAATTCACTCTATTCCTTACACCCCTTTCACCCTCCTGCATGTTCAGGCCCCAATCACTTAAAATCTCTTTCACTCCATCTTTCCATCTCCAATTTGGTCTCCCACTTTTCCTCATTCCCTCCACCTCTGACACATATATCCTTTTTGTCAATCTTTCCTCACTTATTCTCTCCATGTGACCAAACCATTTCAAAACACCCTCTTCTGCTCTCTCAATCACACTCTTTTTACTACCAAACATCTCTCTTACCCTTTCATTACTTACTCAATCAAACCACCTCACACCACGTATTGTCCTTAAACATCTCATTTCCAGCACATCTACCCTTCTCCGCACAACTCTATCTATAGCCCATGCCTCACAACCACAAAACATTGTTGGAACCACTATTCCTTCAAACATACCTATTTTTGTTGTTTTCCAAGATAACGTTCTCGACTTTCACACATTTTTCAACACTCCCAGAACTTTCGCCTCCTCCCCCACCCTTTGATTCCCTTCCGCTTCCATGGTTCCATACACTGCCAAATCCACTCCCAGATATCTAAAACACTTCACTTCCTCCAGTGTGTGTGTGTGTTTATGTATAAATGTGTTTCTATTTTATTAAATGTAATAAATGAGTAGCAAAGAATATCAATTAACCTAATGTGCATAAGCCTTGTTTGTGAATTTCAAGCAAAATTAGTTGCAATTCATTCAAAATCTATCAGTCAGATACTTACTGTTCAAAACATGTACCAGTACATTTTGAATAACATGAGCACACACCACTGCTTACCTTATGGGATAAAGATATTGCTCGCAAACCTTCACTATGGTGGTGATATCTGGGTTCAGGTATGTTGTTGCAATGGGTAGCAGTGAATGAAGTTGTTCATCTTTTACTGTTGACTGACACTTTGATCTGTTCAGGTTTTTAAGGGAAGGGAGAAAAAAAAATCGTTATACCAAACATAACAAGCACTCTTTTTGGCAGGATTCTTTAATTCTGGAAAGTTATCTTCAAGCAAAATATAAATATGTAGTATTGACAATGACTTTAGCTTATTCCATTAAACCTGTATTACTTTGCAAGTTAATAAATTCTATCTAAACATCTTAGTTGATGCTTCATGTACATCAAATGGAAAAGGGGTTGATACTAAAGATAAATCATGTTTACTTAAAATCTTGAGAGCAAGAAAACCCTAAGAATAAAGCAGACTGAGGATAATATATGTGTACTTTTTACAAAAATATGTCACTCAGTTTAACTTGTAAAGCTGTAAAATGACAAAAATACTCATCATTAATTTACCTAATTTTGAAGCAAATGATGTAACAGTGCCATACATACCATGCCCACACCTCCCTTTGCCTTATAACCTCTATATCTATCTATCTATATCTATGATGCCTGTTCCCAACTGGAACTCCCTCATGGGGGTAGCCATAGCAGAGCCTCCAAAACCCGTGAGACTCCAGTGCCGCTTCTTGGCCTTTATTGCCTCATCCCTAACAGGCCATTGGCAGAGGGAAACTTTAGCACAGTGTCTGCAGAGGCTTCTACCTATGTACCTACTGACTACTACTACCTAATGCTCCTGCCTAATGTTCCTACATACAACTACTACCTTATGTTTCTACCTAATGCTCCTACCTAAATATTCCTACATACTATTTCTGTCTACTGCTCCTACCATTTTACCAAAATGAAGGGCTAGCGCATGGTGCTCATTGTAGGAAAATCTAGACTTACGAAGAATGAACTGTGTGAGTTAAGTGTTGTCAAGTGTTATATCTGACATGAAAAGATTGTATGTTTGCAGAATGCCAGTAGTCCATGTCTGGGTGAGGCAGAAAGAAAAGACAGCCACCTGAGTCAGAAGTGTGCAACTTGACAACCACTAAAGTGCTGGTTAACTCCGCAGCTGTCACTAACCCTCCCAATACCCAGGCGAGATGGACTGGTAATATACCTCCCTGTTCATTGGCTGCCTACCAACTACTCTCTACCTACGGCCTTATAGCTTTTAAATTAGATTATTCAAAAGGCCAATTACAGCCTCAGCAAAAGAAAAATTGTATAATGATTCTTGAGCTGCAAGGTGTGGGAAACTAGTGTTCTGTTATGCCTCTAAAACAAGTTGAATTTCTTCTTTTAAATCCCATACATGCTTTAAAACTGTACCCCAAATAAGCCACCTGACAGTGCGTGCTAGACATCCACAGCCTCCAAATTATGAACTGCCTAGGATTCTGGCTTTCACCTTGAATATCATTCATAATTTTAGGACAAATTTTCATTACATGTTCAAATCTAATTAAGCACTCCTTTGCAAAGGGCCTCCTAGGGTTATGTAATGAAATAAAACAGCCTCTTGACTCACTTTTAGTAAATCTTTGTAATCAAGGATTTTTTTCAAGTTACTCCTACTTCAGTGATACCATCTTTTAATGCTCTTAAGCATTCTTTGCCTGTAGTTGTTGACTTCTCTGACTGCCTGGAAACCAGTTCCCTGGACAGCTCATACTGTAAAGTTATACCATGAATTAACAGTAGCTGCTCCATGTCTTTTATATCACAAATCCTATCAAATGCCGTAGTAAAATATTTGACTGAACTTCAATTTTGAATTTTAATATCATGTTTCTGGCAGTATCTTCAACAAGCATTAAACTATCCTGGGTAGGCTTACAATTTCAGATAATCTTTATTGTCTATGCATAAAATTTCAGAACAATCTATCATGCAGTCTTTTGTAAATTCTCCTCCAGATGGCTTACTGTCCTTGGACAAATTCCAGGAAACTTTAAAACTAGCTTTGATTACTACATCTTGGGCAAACACTTCTTTTGTGATTATACTTTGCTGGCCTTGTATTTGACTGGTGTGATCACTTGCTTTCTTACACCTTTCTTCAGAGGATATGTTTTCATATTTAACATCGTGCTTTGATCGAGTAAGTAATGAAAGGGTAAGAGAGAGGTGTGGTAATAAAAAGTGTAGGTGAGAGAGCAGAAGAGGGTGTATTGAAATGGTTTGGTCACAGAGAGAGAATGAGTGAGGAAAGATTGACAAAGAGGATATATGTGTCAAAGGAAGAGGGAACGAGGAGAAGTGGGAGGCCAAACTGGAGGTGGAAGGATGGAGTGAAAAAGATTTTGAGCAATCGGGACCTGAACATACAGGAGGGTGAAAAGTGTGCAAGGAATAGAGTGAATTGGAACAATGTGGTATACTGGGGTCGCCATTCTGTCAATGGATTGAACCAGGGCATGTGAAGCATCTCTGGCAAACCATGGAAAGTTTTGTGGGGCCTGGATGTGGAAAGGGAGCTGTGGTTTTGGTGCATTATACATGACAGCTAGAGACTGAGTGTGAACAAATGTGGCCTTTGTTGTCTTTTCCTAGTACTACCTCACGCATGCGTGCAGGGGAAGGGGGGTGCCATTTCATGTGTGGCAGGGTGGCGACAGGAATGGATGAAGGCATCAAGTATGAATATGTACATGTGTATATATGTGTATATGTCTGTGTAGGTATATGTATGTATACAGTGAAATGTATAGGTATGTATATGCGTGTGTGTGGGCGTTTATGAACATACATATATGTGTAAGTGGTTGGGGTGGGCCATTCTTTCATCTGTTTCCTTGCGCTACCTTGCTAACGCGGGAGACAGCAACTAAGCATAATATATGCTTTGTATTAAAATGGCAATTCAAATCATATTCTTTAAGGAATGCTCTTGTTTCTTGACAAATTAAGGATATTGCTTCAGCACTACTTTTTGCAAAGAAGTATTTTGTCCTCCAATCTTCATTAAAACACCTTTCTGTGCCCAATTCAATTTTTCTTAAAGTGACTTCAAAAAGACCCACCTTCAGACAGCACAACTGAGTTACAAAAGTGCAGCTTATGCTGACTCAAAATACCAGATTTAGGCCTAGAAAGTAAATGATCTCACAAGTGCACACCAATGAAGTAACCGATCACTGAATAATGTTTGCAACAGATATGTGTTAAGGCAGTCCAATACACACATGGAATGAAACTTCAACACTTAGTAGCACTAACCAACAATCAAGGTATTACCAGGTGCATAAAGGTAATGTGATAAAGTGAGATGGAGTGAATATTTTGAAGGTTTGTTGAATGTGTTTGATGATAAAGTGGCAGATATAAGGTTTTTTGGTAAGGGTTGTGTGAGAAGTGAGAGGGTCAGGGAGAATGTAGTGAAGCTCTGTGGAAGATGAAAGCCAGCAAGGTGGCGGGTTTGGATGGTACTGCAGTGGAATTTATTAAAAAGGGGGTGACTGTGCTGTTGACTAGTTGGTAAGGATATTCAATGTATGTATGGATCATGGTAAAGTGCCTGAGGATTGGCAGAATGAATGCATAGTGCTAATGTACAAAGGCAAGGGGGATAAAGGTAAGTGTTCAAAGTACAGAGGCATAAGTCTATTGAATATTCCTGGGAAATTATATGGGAGGGTATTGATTGATTGAGAGGGTGAAGGCTTGTACAGAGCATCAGACTGGGGAGGAGCAGTGTGGTTTCAGAAGTGGTAGAGGATGTGTAGATCAGGTGTTTGCTTTGAATAATGTATGTGAAAAATGCTCAGAAAAATAGATGGATTTGCATGAAGCAATTATGGATCTGGAGAAGGCATATAAAAGGGTTGATAGAGAAGGTTTGTGGAAGGTTTTAAGAGCATACAGTGAGGAAGGTAAACTGCTAGAAGCAGTGAAAAGTTTTTACATAGGATGTCAGTCATGTGTAAGAGTAGGAAGAGAGGAGAGTGACTGGTTCCCAATGAAGATCAGTATGCTGCAGGGGTGTGTGATGTCCCCATGGTTGTTTAATTTGTTTATGGATAGGGTGGTTAGGGAGGTAAATGAACGAGTTTTGGAGAGAGAGAGAGAGGCATGTATGCATTATGTTATGGATAAGAGGGACTGGGAAGTGAGCCAGTTGTTTTTTACCAATGATGCAGCTCTTTTGGCTGATTCGGGTGAGAAACTGCAGAGATTGGTGACTGAGTTTGGTAAAGTATGTGAAAGGAGAAAGTTGAGAGTAAATGTGAATAAGAGCAAGGTTATTTAGTTCAGAAGAATTGAGGGACAAGTTAACTGGGATGTAAGTTTGAATGGAGAAAAACTGGAGGAAGTGAAGTATTCTAGATATCTGAGATTGGACTTAGCAGCAGATGGAACCACAGAAGCGGAAGTGAGTCACAGGGTGGGGAAGGGGGTGAAGGTTCTGGGAGCACTAAAATATGTGTGGAAGGAGAGAACGTTATCTTGGAGAGCAATCATAGGTATGTTTGAAGGAATAGTAGTTCCTACAGTGGTATATGGTTGCGAGGCATGGGATATAGGTAGGGTTATATAGAGGAGGGTGGATTTGATGGATATGAAATGTTTGAGGACAATGTGTTGTAAGGTGGTTTGATCGAGTAATAATGAAAGGGTAAGAGAGATGTGTGGAAATAAAGAGTGTGGTTGAGAGAGCAGAAAAGGGTGTGTTGAAATGGCTTGGACACATGGAGAGAATGGGCAAGAAAGATTGATAAAGAGGATATATGTGTCAGCGGTGAAGGGAACAAGGAGAAGCAGGAGACCAAACCGGAGGTGGAAGGATGAAGTGAAAAAGATTTTGAGCAATCGGGGCCTGAACATACAGGAAAGTGAGAGACATGCAATGGATAGAGTGAATTGGAATGATGTGGTATACTGGGGTTGATGTGCTGTCAATGAACTGCACCAGGGCTTGTGAAGCATCTGGGGTAAACCATGGAAAGGTCTGTGGGGACTGGATGTGGAAAGGAAGCTGTGGTTTTGGTGCATTACACATGACAGCTAGAGACTGAGTGTGAGTGAATGCAGCCTTTTTGTGTTTTCCTGGCACTACCTTGCTGGAGGTGGGTGGGTGGGGGGGGATGCTGTTTCCTGTGTGGTGGGGTGGCAATGGGAATGGCGGTAGGCGGCAAGTATGAGTATATACATGTGTATATATGTATATATCTGTGCATGTATATGTTGAAATATATATATATATATATATATATATATATATATATATATATATATATATATATATATATATATATATTTCTTTCTTTTAAACTATTCGCCATTTCCCGCGTTAGCGAGGTAGCGTTAGGAACAGAGGACTGGGCCTTTTTTGGAATATCCTCACCTGGCCCCCTCTGTTCCTTCTTTTGGAAAATTTAAAAAAAAAGAGAGGGGAGGATTTCCAGCCCCCCGCTCCCTCCCCTTTTAGTCGCCTTCTACGACACGCAGGGAATACGTGGGAAGTATTCTTAATCCCCTATCCCCAGGGATAATATATATATATATATATATATATATATATATATATATATATATATATATATATATGTATATATATATATATATATATATATATATATATATATATATATATGTATATATATATATATATATATATATATATATATATATATATATATATATATATATATATGTGCGTTTATGGGCATTTATGTATCTATATGTGTATGTACCAAATTTCTTTATGGATAGGGCTGTGAGGGAGGTAAATAAGAGAACCTTGGAGACAGGTTGCTATTTGCTGATGACATCGCACTATTGGTTGATACCAATGAGAAACTGTGGAGGTTGGTGACTGATATTGGGGGAGTGAGTGAAATGAGGATATTGAGAAAAATGTCAATGAAATCAGGGTTAATAGAATCAGAAGGACAAAGATCAGGTTAGTCAGGGCATAAGTCTGAAGGATAGAACTTGAAGAAATGGAGACTCAGCTACCTGGGAGTGGACATGTTAGCAAATGTAATCTCGGAAGTGGAAGAGAGTCGTGGGGTGGGTAAAAGGGCAAAGGTTCTAGGAGCATTCGGAAAGGTGTGGAAGGGCAAAAATGGGTTTATATGAAGGTATAATAGTCCTGGCAATGTTGTTTGGATGTGAAGCAAGAACTATGAAGATGTGTAGAGGGTGGATGTATTTGAAATGAAATGCTTGAGGACAATATGCAGGGCATGGGATTCAATCAAATAAGCAATAAAAGGGTAAGAGAGAGGTGTGTTACTATGAAGAGTGTGGTTGAATAAGCTGAAGAGAATATGCCGAAATGGTTTGGATGTATGGAGAGAATGATTGAAGAGAAGTTGACAAAGAGGATATGTGTGCCAGAAGTTGAGGGGTAAGGAAGAGAGGGGAACCAGATGAAAGATGGAAGAATAGAGTGAAAAATATTTTGAGTGATCGAGGCCTGAACATGCTGGAGGGTGAAAGGTGCGCATGGGATAGAGTGAACTGTTATGATAAGGTATGCAGGGGTAGACATGCTGTCAATAGACTGAGCCAGAGTAAGTGAAGTGGTCATGAAAAGGTCTGTGGGACCTTGTTGTGGTTTTGTTGCAATGCACATGACAGATAGAGAATGGATAAGAGCAAATTTGAACTTTCTTAGTCTATTCCTGGCTCTACCTCATTAATAAGGAAAACAGCATACAAGTATGAATTATAATACCAATAATCTTTTTATACATATTCGCCATTTCCCGCATTAGCGAGGTAGCGTTATGAATAGAGGACTGAGTCTTAGAGAGAAAATCCTCACTTGGCCCCCTTCCCACGTATTCCCTGCATGTCACAGAAGGCGACTAAAAGGGGTAGGAGTGGAGGCTGGAAAACCTCCCGTCCAGTTTTTACTTTTCCAAAAGAGAGTATAATAATAATAATAATAATAATTTTTTTTTTGTCGCTGGCTCCCGCATTTGCGAGGTAGCGCAAGGAAACAGACGAAAGAAATGGCCCAACCCACCCCCATACACATGTATATACATACACGTCCACACACGCAAATATACATACCTACACAGCTTTCCATGGTTTACCCCAGACGCTTCACATGCCCTGATTCAATCCACTGACAGCACGTCAACCCCGGTATACCACATCGCTCCAATTCACTCTATTCCTTGCCCTCCTTTCACCCTCCTGCATGTTCAGGCCCCGATCACTCAAAATCTTTTTCACTCCATCTTTCCACCTCCAATTTGGTCTCCCACTTCTCCTCGTTCCCTCCACCTCCGACACATATATCCTCTTGGTCAATCTTTCCTCATTCATTCTCTCCATGTGCCCAAACCATTTCAAAACACCCTCTTCTGCTCTCTCAACCACGCTCTTTTTATTTCCACACATATCTCTTACCCTTACTTTACTTACTCGATCAAACCACCTCACACCACACATTGTCCTCAAACATCTCATTTCCAGCACATCCGCCCTCCTGCGCACAACTCTATCCATAGCCCACGCCTCGCAACCATACAACATTGTTGGAACCACTATTCCTTCAAACATACCCATGTTTGCTTTCCGAGATAATGTTCTCGACTTCCGCACATTCTTCAAGGCTCCCAGGATTTTCGCCCCCTCCCCCACCCTATGATTCACTTTCGTTTCCATGGTTCCATCCGCTGCCAGATTCACTCCCAGATATCTAAAACACTTTACTTCCTCCAGTTTTTCTCCATTCAAACTTACCTCCCAATTGACTTGACCCTCAACCCTACTGTACCTAATAACCTTGCTCTTATTCACATTTACTCTTAACTTTCTTCTTTCACACACTTTACCAAACTCAGTCACCAGCTTCTGCAGTTTCTCACATGAATCAGCCACCAGCGCTGTATCATCAGCGAACAACAACTGACTCACTTCCCAAGCTCTCTCATCCCCAACAGACTTCATACTTGCCCCTCTTTCCAAAACTCTTGCATTCACCTCCCTAACAACCCCATCCATAAACAAATGAAACAACCATGGAGACATCACACACCCCTGCCGCAAACCTACATTCACTGAGAACCAATCACTTTCCTCTCTTCCTACACGTACACATAATAATAATAATAATAATAATAATAATAATAATAATAATAATAATAATAAAAATAATAACAAGTAATGAAAGGGTAAGAGAGACTTGTGGTAATAAAAAGAGTGTGGTTGAGAGAGCAGAAGAGGGTGTTTTGAAATGGTCTGGTCACATGGAGAGAATGAGTGAGGAAAGATTGACAAAACGGATATATGTGTCAGAGGTGGAGGGAACGAGAAGTGGGAGACCAAATTGGAGGTGGAAAGATGGGGTGAAAAAGATTCTGAGTGATCGGGGCCTGAACATGCAGGAGGGTGAAGGGCGTACAAGGAATAGAGTGAATTGGAACAATGTGGTATACCGGGGTCGACGTGCTGTCAATAGATTGAACCAGGCCATATGAAGCGTCTGGGGTAAACCATGGAAAGTTTTGTGGGGCCTGGATGAGGAAAAGGAGCTGTGGTTTCGGTGCATTACACATGACAGCTAGAGACTGAGTGTGAACGAATGTGGCCTTTGTTGTCTTTTCCTAGCGCTACTTCGTGTACATGTGAGGGGGAGGGTGTTGTCATTTCATGTGTGGTGGGGTGGCGACAGGAATGAATAAGGGCAGACAAGTATGAATTATGTACATGTGTATATATGTATATGTCTGTGTGTATATATATATATATATATATATATATATATATATATATATATATATATATATATATATATATATATATATTTTTTTTTTTTTTTTTTTTTTTTTTTCAAACTATTCGCCAATTCCCGCATTAGCGAGGTAGCGTTAAGAACAGAGGACTGGGCCTTTTTCGGAATATCCTCACCTGGCCCCCTCTGTTCCTTCTTTTGGAAAATTAAAAAAAAACGAGAGGGGAGGATTTCCAGCCCCCCGCTCCCTCCCCTTTTAGTCGCCTTCTACGACACGCAGGGAATACGTGGGAAGTATTCTTAATCCCCTATCCCCAGGGATATATATATATATATATATATATATATATATATATATATATATATATATATATTTATTTATTTTGCTTTGTCGCTGTCTCCCGCGTTTGCGAGGTAGCGCAAGGAAACAGACTAAAGAAATGGCCCAACCCATCTTGATTATTGAGAGTATCAGTGGACTTGTTTTTCTAAATTCGCTAAAAGAAAGTATCGATTGAAAAGTCGAAAGTTAGAAACATTTCTTTCCTGATGGACTCTTTTGGTGTAACGGTTACCAATCCTGACGACCGTCCAGGATCGAACGGATAGATTGTGGCATCGGTCCACAGTCAACCCAGCTGTTCATCTACCCTTAAAAGTTGGTGGATAAAATGTGTACCTGGCTCATTAGGGATAGGATATATATATATATATATATATATATATATATATATATATATATATATATATATATATAGCGTTAAGGGGAGGGAGCGTGGGGTGTGGGGGGGCTGGAAATCCTCCCCTCTCATTTTTTATTTTCCAAATGAAAGAACAGAAGGGGGCAAGTGAGGATATTCCCTCAAAGGCTCAGTCCTCTGTTCTTGGCGCTACCTCGCTAACGCGAGAAATGGCGAATAGTATTAAAAAAATAGCACTAATGGGATGGCATTGATCAAGGCCTCAGGTTCCCGTGCCGTATCAGATAACATGAAAGAGAATGGTTTCCATATCATAATTTTCATATTTCCATACAGTATTTATTCGAATACAGCCACTTTTCCCTTCGAGTACTCCTTAGTCACTGGGACTTGCCCACAAATTAGATACATATCCTTAAACATCTAACAAAACAAATTTCTGATACCGATATTTGAGGCAGCGTGCTTTGGTACAGCTTACTGTTGAAGGGATAATAATGTCCTGAGAAGTGGCAACTATCATTTGGCCTTTAAAAATTGAAAGGTCTTGAGAGCGAATTTTCATCAAGATTACAGATAAAGATATATGTATCACTTTTTGCATGACTCACCTACTGAAGCATGGTTACACTAGTGATGTGTTTTTATAATCTGGAAACAGGTCTGCCTCTTCAGGGATACTAATTGGGTGGGAAAATTCCTTATGAGTAGGAATCCAAATAATCCGAGTTCATTGATTTGACCTGAGTTCATCTTTGTTTACAAACACTCTTATTGCATAACTTAAGATAATCTGTGATAAGATGCAAAAGGCTACTTAACAAGCAAAAAGAAGAGGAAGAGACTGGAGACAATATCATGATTAATTCTGAAGAATCACAGGGACACACAACATAGGAAATGATTACAGTATGGCTATCAGTGCTTAAAGATTTGAAAGCCATAAGGATCTGTGGTATTTTGATAATCAAGACGTGTAAGATAATACTGAGAATTCTGTATTAATTGAAATTTCTCTTGGAGTTATTTGCGAAATGGCTGAAATGATACTCGTTAGTGATAAAGTCTTGTACTTGAGCAAAATGTATTAACTAATGCTATTCATATTTTCCTTCCGCTGTCTCTCCGGCCATCCAGTCTAATTGTAGGAAATATCTAAAATCCATAATGATATATGATTTATTGATATATCTTCATACTGTACGCCTTTTAGTTGTAAAGAGTGGTGGTTCTCGCAAAACCTCTCGTAAGGAAGCTGTGACGTCCTAACACTAGTTTTACGGGACATTTGCTGTTAATGTGACATTTCTGTGTGAATTCACTTTTATGAAGACTATGTGCAATTTCAAAGTTTTCAATGACGGACAGGACTAAAGTCGAGGTGTAAGAAAAAATAAAAAGGCGAAAATACTACCTAGAAAAGTCACTCACATTTACGGTAAAGACTACCCGCTAGTTTGACCGCCATATATGAATGTGATGTAGTACTTCCGTGGGTAGAAAAAGTAAGTTTCAGCTAATATGACCTCTGTCTAAGAACGTGATGTAGTACTTCCTTGGGTAACCAGTTACCAGATAGAATGGCATCATCCAAGACCCTGATTCAGTACTTCCGTAGGTAGCATGAAAGTTTATTGCAACAGAAATTCCTGTGGTTTACCAGACTCTATAAACGTCTTTGTTGGTTTACAAGGAGGTGGGGTGTACCACGAAGCCTTGCTACTCATTTTACCCGAGCACGTCGTTTCCCCTGGCCCTTCAGACGGCCTTGGCTAGCCCGTTTGGCCCTGTGGTAGAACGTGAAAGGTCTAGTAGAGTTTAATTTAGGAACTTAAGTCTAACATTTTCTGAAAAAGTCATTTGGCATAACGATATTTGTTCTAACATAGATCTCATGAATTTGGCAAAGATCTCGTGGGGATGTATGTTTCTGTGTCTAGGGTTAGATATGCTTTAAAGAATTGCTTGTAAAGTCGGTAGATATCAGCAGTATAGGCATTATGTTTCTAGCAAGACTGGTGCTGGAATAACTGTGTATGATATAACCTGGGTTGGCGTGCTGGACTGAGCACTCTCGAGGATAACAACTGGACGAAGCCCACCGCGCTGCCCGGAAACACCTACTGACCTGACATTTCCGACGGCTGGCAGCGATACAAAGATTCCCATCCTTGACGGTACCTCTCTCTCTCTCTTTTTTTTTTTTGTTGTCGCCATTTTTGTTCCACCGCCACGATACAAAGTTGACCTAGATATTTCGTAGATACGATACAATCTTTGATCTAACGCGGAAGCCTCATTCACAAGACAACGGGGGATTCTTGGCAGAGTAAGGTTGTCTGGCAAATTTTGAGATAGACGAACTTACTCTCGGACAAATGAAGTTTTCTACCATCGCGTGCTGATTTTTTCCCTTGTGAATTTAGTGGTTAGTCCTCATTGGAGGGGTTTCCCTTAGTTTGTCGCCGTCCCATTCCCTCGAGACTTAGTTCACTCCGAGGTCATTTAAAGCGTCAGTTTTGTGGTCATGTGAATACTGACCAGGTGAGATTTGAGAAGTTTACCCCTTTTTGATATCTGTAGACCTGTTGGGTTTAATAAGTGGGTGGGTATAGTCATGCACTGATAGCTGTCAAAGGTTACCACTTACCTTAGACTCCTCACTATTCTTTTTCTTTTATTAGGAGTGTGCCTGTCTGGGGCGATTAGAAAGTTAAGGAAGGCAGAAGGCAGGAACTAAGTATTGCATATTCTTACTATGATCTGCCTACTGTTGAAGCTTAAGGCATACCAACATAAGTCACAGCTAAGTTATGAGATTCCCTATGGCATTATCTGCAATTAAATGTCAACACACGGGCGGCGCCAGCTTCTAAAAAGTAGAGAAGCTCACTGAAGCAAAAGCTTTTACAACATACTGCTTATTGCAGTTCTATGCAAGTAAGTCTAAACAACATAGGGAGCTGAGCCCCACCTGCTTTTCAAATTGAGGGATTTTTAGCCTCCCCCCCCCCCCCCCCGCCGGCGCCACTGACAAGATTAAAAAGACCTGGCATATAGTAAAAGAACTCGCAGCCTATAGTCTCCCATTTTTTTAAGGTCTTTGTAGATGCATCACAGGCAGGCTACCTAAAAGATAGTCCAGGTCTTCCAACAGCAATGTTACACTTGGTTTACCCTTTTCGTCACTTGTTCCAAGAAAGTCTAAACCAATCTTTGGACTTGAAACTTTCCACCATATCTTCCAGCCTCGCCAGCAAGAGGAGTACATCTTGCGAGCTGGAATTATTATTCGCAAATCTTCAGGTATCTGGTTTGGAAGATGTTCTTAAGCCCCAACACGTGATAGGAATAAAGTTCTCGCTCTCGATACCAATTTTCATTGAGCTACAGATTTTTCCACTCAGTAAAACGAGGCAGAACTACCATAATGGTGACGCGCTGAGCGCCTGGTGAAGGGTTGAGATTCTCATACAGCGGGTGTCTGGCACTGATGTGAATAAGTAATAGGGAAAAGTTATCGCACAAGGGATTTCAAGCTGTAAAACCAAACTGCGTCTGAAAATGAAAGATATTGGGAGAACTATGCGTTAGTTGTTGCATATAAAGCGTTAGTGTGGATCTTTTTAAAGTTGCTTTTTAAATCAACATACGCGCTGAAAGTGATGCTGAGGTAATGCCCTAAACAGTCGGTAATTCGGCCTTAACACTAACACTGTAGACAATGCACTTTGCTGTGATGAGTCATTAGATTCTCCACACTAACTTTGCATATGTAGACATATCTGTATAATCAGTAAAATAGATTATATCATATTAAACTTGCATGATGATATTTATGATTATATTTAACCCCAAGTATGAGAGGAGGGCGAGATCCATAATCCGCCATACGTCTGGAAATGAGGTATTCTGTGACAAAGAAGTAGAGGTTTTGATAAAGCAGGCTTTTGACAGTAATCTCATAAACCAAGAAGTTAGCATTAGCCCACATTAACGAAAATGAGAAGCTGCTAACATAAGGAGCATTTGGTAGTTAACTAACCACCTACAGAGGCGTGTCTGTCCTCTGGTGACAAACTCTCGTCTAGCAGCAGGAGAGTTCCCACGTGCGTGAGAAAAATTCCTAATCAATGGGAGCTTAAAAGCGACGCTCCTAAGTGTATGTCAATATTTTGTACTGTTGGAGCTTGAGAGTGAAGTTCGCAGATAAGGCGAGAGAGAGTTGTTGTACAGAGTAAGTCTAGCACTGATGTACTCAGTTTGAGTTTATGAATGAGATATTCTAGTATAATAGGACCTTTCAGTGAAGTTTCCAGCTGTGTGTGAGAGGGAAAAGATCCTGTAAAAGAAAGTGATATAGGAGCATGAGGGTGGCATTTTCCACGGACACGTGGGTTGGCAGCGGCGTAAACTTTGCAATGGGTGTTGGTATGTTGTGAGTCTGGCAGTGACGTACCCAGCAGGAGGTGAGAGGGAAAGATTCTCGTACATCGGGCATTGAAACCTGCCCTGGCGAGCCAGGTTTCACTATCACAAGAGAAAGGACTCCATTCTTCGCTTTCACTCTTATCACACGTGTGCGTGTGTACATATGTGGATATATATATATATATATATATATATATATATATATATATATATATATATATATATATATATATATATATATATTATACTTTGTCGCTGTCTCCCGCTTTAGGGAGGTAGCGCAAGGAAACAACGAAAGAATGGACTCCCCCCCACATACACATGTATATACATACACGCCCACGCACGGTTATATACATACCTACACATTTCAACGTATACATACATATACATACACAGACATATACATATATACACATGTACATATTCATACTTGCTGCCTTCATCCATTCTGTCGCCACCCCGCCACTCCTGAAATGGCGCCCCCTCCCCCGCGCGAGCGCTGGAGGTAGCGCTAGGAAAGACAACAAAGTCCACATTCGTTCACACTCAGACTCTAGCTGTCATGTGTAATGCACCGAAATAATAGCTCCATTTCTATATCTAGGCCCCACAAAACTTTCCATGGTTTACCCCAGACGCTTCATATGCCCCTGTTCTATCCATTGACAGCGCGTCGACCCCAGTATACCACATCGTTCCAATTCACTCTATTCCTTGCACGCCTTTCACCCTCCTGCATGTTCAGGCCCCGATCGCTCAAAATCTTTTTCACTCCATCCTTCCACATCCAATTTTGTCTCCCACTTCTCCCCTTCCCTCCACCTCTGACATATATATCCTCTTTGTCAATCTTTCCTCACTCATTCTCTCCATTTTACCAAACTATTTCAATACACCCTCTTCTGCTCTCTCAACCACACTCTTTTTATTACCATACATCTCTCTTACCCTTTCATTACTTACTCGATCAAACCACCTCACACCACATATTGTTCTCAAACATCTCATTTCCAACACATCCACCCTCCTCCGCACGACCTTATCTATAGCCCACGCCTCGCAACCATATAACATTGTTAGAACCACTATTCCTTCAAACATACCCATTATTGCTCTCTGAGGTAACGTTCTCGCCTTCCACACATTCTTTAACGCTCCCAGAACTTTCGCCCCCTCCCCCACCCTGTGAATCACTTCCACTTCCATGGTTACATCCGCTGCTAAATCCACTCCCAGATATCTAAAACACTTCACTTCCTTCAGTTTTCCCCATTCAAACTTATCTCACAATTGACTTGTCCCTCAATCATAATGAACCAGATATACCCTTGCTCTTTTTAACATTTACTCTCAGCTTTCTTCTTTCACACACTTTGCCAAACTCAGTCACCAGCTTCTGCAGTTTCTCACCCGAATCAGCCACCATCTCTGTATCATCAGCGAATAACAACTGACTCACTTCCCAAGCCCTCTCCTCCACAACAGACTGCATACTTGCCCTCTTTCCAAAACTCTTGCATTCATCTCCCTAACAAACCCATCCATAAACAAATTAACCATTGGGACATCACACACTCCTGCCGCAAACCTACATTCACTGGGAACCAATCACTTTCCTCACTTCCTACTCGTACACATGCCTTACATCATAGATAAAAACTTTTCACTGCTTCTAGCACCTTGCCTCCCACACCATATACTCTTAGTACCTTCCACAGAGCATCTCTATCATCTGTATCATATGCCTTCTCCAGATCCATAAATGCTACATATAAATCCATATGTATATATATATATATATATATATATATATATATATATATATATATATATATATATATATATATATTTTTTTTTTTTTTTTGCTTTGTCGCTGTCTCCCGCGTTTGCGAGGTAGCGCAAGGAAACAGACGAAAGAAATGGCCCAACCCACCCCCATACACATGTATATACATACGTCCACACACGCAAATATACATACCTACACAGCTTTCCATGGTTTACCCCAGACGCTTCACATGCCCTTGATTCAATCCACTGCCAGCACGTCAACCCCGGTATACCACATCGCTCCAAATCACTCTATTCCTTGCCCTCCTTTCACCCTCCTGCATGTTCAGGCCCCGATCACACAAAATCTTTTTCACTCCATCTTTCACCTCCAATTTGGTCTCCCTCTTCTCCTCGTTCCCTCCACCTCCGACACATATATTCTCTTGGTCAATTCCTTCAAACATACCCATTTTGCTTTCGAGATAATGTTCTCGACTTCCACACATTCTTCAAGGCTCCCAGAATTTTCGCCCCTCCCCCACCCTATGATCACTTCGCTTCCATGGTTCCATCCGCTGCCAATCCACTCCAGATATCTAAAACACTTCACTTCCTCAGTTTTTCTCCATTCAAACTTATCTCACAATTGACTTGACCCTCAACCTACTGTAACCAATAACCTTGCTCTTTTCAACATTTACTCTTAACTTTCTTCTTTCACACACTTTGCCAAACTCAGTCACCAGCTTCTGCAGTTTCTCACCTGAATCAGCCACCAGCGCTGTATCATCAGCGAACAACAACTGACTCACTTCCAAGCCTCTCCTCCACAACAGACTCATACTTGCCCTCTTTCCAAAACTCTTGCATTCATCTCCCTAACAACCCATCCATAAACAAATTAACAACATGGGACATCACACACCCTGCCGCAAACCTACATTCACTGGAACCAATCACTTTCCTCACTTCCTACCGTACACATGCCTTACATCATCGATAAAAACTTTTCACTGCTTCTAGCACACTTGCCTCCCACACCATATATATTTATATTCAAAGATATTAATATTGTATTATATTTGTTGTGTCTGGATATCAATTATGCTCCATATAAAGTCCATTATGCATAATATTTCATTGTTATACAATTGTTATAGTAAGTGAATATTATATATGGTCTTAGACATATTACCATTATATAATTTCTTTTTTTTTTTTTCGCTTAGTCATGTCTCCCCTTTGCCGGTAGCGCACAAACAGATGAAATAATGCCAACCCACAAATTACCTGTAACTACATACGTATTTCCTGTAACTGCCAAATATACATACCTACACAAATCTTTCCATGTTTGTTAACCAGACTTCACATGCACTATTACATTCCACTCCAGCTACGGTTCAACCTCTATACAATCGCTCCAACACATTTTTTGTCTTTCACCTCCTCCTCCGACACATATATTCTCTTGGTCAATCTTTCCTCACTCATTCTCTCCATGTGCCCGAACCATTTCAAAACACCCTCTTCTGCTATCTCAACCACGCTCTTTTTATTTCCACACATCTCTCTTACCCTTACGTTACTTACTCGATCAAACCACCTCACACCACATATTGTCCTCAAACATCTCATTTCCAGCACATCCATCCTCCTGCGCACAACTCTATCCATAGCCCACGCCTCGCAACCATACAACATTTTTGGAACCACTATTCCTTCAAACATACCCATGTTTGCTTTCCGAGATAATGTTCTCGACTTCCACACATTCTTCAAGGCTCCCAGAATTTTCGCCCCCTCCCCCACCCTATGATCCACTTCCGCTTCCATGGTTCCATCCGCTGCCAGATCCACTCCCAGATATCTAAAACACTTCACTTCCTCCAGTTTTTCTCCATTCAAACTCATCTCCCAATTGACTTGACCCTCAACCCTACTGTACCTAATAACCTTGCTCTTATTCACATTTACTCTTAACTTTCTTCTTTCACACACTTTACCAAACTCAGTCACCAGCTTCTGCAGTTTCTCACATGAATCAGCCACCAGCGCTGTATCATCAGCGAACAACAACTGACTCACTTCCCAAGCTCTCTCATCCCCAACAGACTTCATACTTGCCCCTCTTTCCAAAACTCTTGCATTCACCTCCCTAACAACCCCATCCATAAACAAATTAAACAACCATGGAGACATCACACACCCCTGCCGCAAACCTACATTCACTGAGAACTAATCACTTTCCTCTCTTCCTACACGTACACATGCCTTACATCCTCGATAAAAACTTTTCACTGCTTCTAACAACTTGCCTCCCACACCATATATATATATATATATATATATATATATATATATATATATATATATATATGTGTGTGTGTGTGTGTGTGTGTTTGTGTGTAAGTACAAATTCACTGTCTTCATAAGTGTTTGTCCTTACTTTTAATGCCATAATGAATGTTCTTGTTCTGACACATTGTGTTGATGAGTAAGTGAAAGTAGTTATATATGGTCCTTAAGACATTTCACCACTCGTGTATAATAATATACATTTTCATTCATACAAATTCGTTCGCTTAAGTAATGTCTCCAGACCTGTAGCCGTGACCTTTACAATACAGTATGTATGAAATTAATGCACATTACACGGACAAAAAGTTACCTTTGTGAAGCCACCTATACATGTATTTCCTGTATATGGTCTGCACATAATAGTTATGCATAGTCTACACAAAATCTATACGTGTATTATGTGTAAACAGATACTTTACACATGATCTACATATAAACAGTTTAACACAATCTATCGATACGGTTTACTCAATCTATACAAATGGTTTTACACAGTTTTTTGTGTATGGATTACACAGTGTATGATTTACACTTCCTTACGATCTTCACTTTGGGCAGGCCATAGACAGATAGTTCAGACATGGGTGATCAGGGACACTGGAAAGAAAAGATTATTGGGTGATCGGGACTTCAGGATGGTTGAAACACAGGAGGTGGTGGAGTGAGTGATACATGCTACATTACCCTCAGGATGGTCACAAACAGGCCCTCTTGTGTGTGTGTGTGTGTGTGTGTGTGTGTGTGTGTGTGTGTGTGTGTGTGTGTGTTTAATTTCCTATTTTTCATTATCAAATTGCTCAGTAAGTGGAAGGAGATCTGCATTCGTTTTTACATCCCTTAAGACCTCTGGTTATTCTACTTCTGCATCATTCGTTGGGCTCGTTGACTTCATCAAACTGGTTTAGAAAATTGAAGGTTGTGATCAGGTCACTATTTTTGTTTCTTGTCTATGATGGGCCAATTTATGGCCCCTAACCTTTCACTGTAACGTAGATCTCTTATTTCGGGTAAACTTTGTTACCCTCTGGACCTTACCTATGCCTTTTTTGTGCTTAAAGTGACATGACTAAACTTGAGAGGCATGTTATATTTAGGTCTAATGTGTATGTCGTGCATAGTTTGCTGGCTCTTTCCTTTTCCATGTACTGAAATGGTATTCTAATATTTGCCAGAAGACTATTTGCCTCCTTTATAACTCTCTTGTCGTTGAGCTCTGGTGAGAAATTCTGTACAGTGTTGGCCCCTAAGCCTTTCTCACACACAAATTGCTGCAGCTAATTTCAAGTTAGAATATACTGACATATCAAGGCCTTTCCTCGCTGCGTTTCGTCTTCATTACTTTGTACATTTACCCGGAGTGAATTTCTTCATCACGAAGAGCGGCGGTCCTGATACAGACCCCTCTGGCACGCCACCGGTAATCCCAAGCCATTTCTAGAGGGGTCCTCTAACATGCGTCCTTTGTTCCCACTACTAAGGTTATTTTCTCTCCATCAAAGGACCACATCTGATGATTCAGTTGTTTGACCAACCTCTTGTGTCGTATACAAAATCCACACACCTAGTTTTGTTGTCTAAAACAAGGATCACTGTCTCGTAGCAACAATATCACAAAAATCTTGCCTCTTTGAAAATGTCTTGGTGCTCTGATGAAATCACTTTCATAAACCAAGTGACAATAAGGTGACTATGACCGTGGAAGGTCATAGTTTAGGTACAAAACAGCTAGACGAAACTGACCTTAACAACGGTCAACTGTGTCATATTTCCTCCATCCACAATCCTCTGTGATACTTTAAGAGCTTACCGTAAGGGAATTATCGGCCATGCTCACACAAATATCACTGTTAACGTGGCTGACCCATTTTTCACCATATATGCCCGAGCATGAGTGAAGATAGTCCATTGGCTAATGGAAACCACGGCGTGTGTGCACATGGAAACATCCATCAGTTTCCTGCAGGGATTTGTGGACCACATCCCTTCAGCAGGACTTGCAATAGGCATCTCCTACACATGTCTCCTGAAGCAGCCTGAACTATGAGACCCATGACCATGCATTCTACGGCAAAAAAAAAAAAAAAAAGACTTCTGGAATCAACCACTAACTCAGGATCTTGGCGGCACCTTGACATCCACACAACTCTCACATGAGGTGCTTGCCTCACCATATCTCACTCCTGCATCAGTGCTGTGCAACGAATTATATCAAACTCTTCTGTATTAACGTGACAGCTTCCTCATCTCCCGCACCCACACCAACGTATCGGGAACCCTTCCCGCATCAGCTCACTCCAACCCAAGTCACTTCTCTTCACTTCTATATCTAATCCTATACCACCCGCAACACCTCATCCTGTGCTACGTCACCCTTTGCATTTGTCCAACAAAGCGCTGTTGCATCATCTGTGTTCCCGTACCCCTTTAACACCTTTTCGTCCCCCATTAACACTTTCTTAGTCCTCACCAGTACAGAAGTTGGACACTTGATTGACACCCGCTGAATCGATGACACCCCTCCTCTCTCCCCCCGCCCCACCTACAGTGACTGGGAGAGACAATCAGATGCGTCTGCTCAGTGCTGATTATAATTACCACTGAGCCCGACTATACTCGCTACAGCAGTCACAAGATGTGTGTGTGTGTGTGTGTGTGTGTGTGTGGTGTGTGTGTGTGTGTGTGTGTGTGTTATTTTTACCTAATTTAGTGAATCTGATAAAGAGAAATAATTCACGCAAACCTTTAAGTGAAGTGAAGCAGATATAATGCGAATAGGTTGAACTGAACGTCACCTGATAGGAGGGTGAGCCAGACATGATATGTTCAGACCACAATATATCAGATGAAATTACGTGTATCGGACAATAATAAAGCAAATCGAACAGATTTCAGTTAAACAACAGCGTCAAACAGGGAAACACCGACGTCAGACTGGAGACAACAGCGTCAAACAGGAGAAACGAGTACTTAAGAACAGTTATCAATAAACAATGAACTGCGACCCAGATATTCATATGAACGTAATGGGATGGAATCCTTCATAACACGTAGGTATCAACAGCTTTGTAAATAAGATGAAGTTATGTATATCAGTTTAAACAAGCGGGATGAAAAGCGATCTCTTCTGACGACAGTAAAAGGGAATTTGCAGTTAAGAAAGACAGAAAAAAATGTATTCATACATTGTAACACATATATGATAAATAAGGAAACATAGACAAGGAAACAGATAAAGACGAGGAAGCAGTGACGAACGACAAAGGCCAACAGATGGCAAAAATGATGTAGATGTAAATGATATCAGAGTTGTACAGTAACTAATAAAATCATAAACCACGCCAAATAATTCAACAGAATAAGACAGTGAGACAGTGACAAATGTAAGAGAGAGAAAGGAGTACAGAAGATACACTATCATGCTCCCAGCAGGTACATAGAAGTACAGAATACATAAAAACAAAACAGTACAGCAATACATAAAAACTTCCAGACAGAATTTGGAGTAGCAAAGCCACTCACGTAAGGTCGTCTGGTCCCCGCCATAATGGTACTTAATGGCACCTCTGAGCCGAGTGCCAACGAACACCCCTTCAGGAGCGGTCTCCCTCCCGGCCAGCCAATTACTGTGGTCCTTCCTGCTCCTGCGAGGTCGCAGACCCACGGCAGTTGTAGGTCACCACGTGATATTCTTATGTGCATCACTGGTCAGACACAGTGACCCAGGTTGTGTCTTAAATCAGTCACAGTGACCTAGGGTCTAATTAGATCACTTACAATGACCCAGAGCGATTTAAATCGGTCACAGTGACCCATAATGTGACTTGGGCTAATCATTGTGACCCAAGGCAGGACTTAGTTCAGTCAAAGTGTTTGGAAACAAGACCAGAATAAGTCAGGATGACCCAGGACGAAGCTAGATGGATTGCGGTGGCTGATTATGACATCGGGTTAACCACTGGGACGAAAGACCAAGCTAAGATCAATCATGATCACCCGGAGATAAGTCAGGTCATGGGCAGCGTTGTAGAGCCTGGGTCAAGTCGATCTCAGCGAGGTCATTCTCAGTCACCAAAGATGGAGTGAGGTCAGCCCCAGTGTGCTGGAGGTGGGGTGGGGGCATGGAGAGGAGTGGGTGTGGGTGGGGTTGGTGGAAACCTCTGGGGGTGAGGGGGTAAATCTAGGGGAGATAAATGGGGAAGGGGGGGGGCAGGACTAGGTAGGGAAGTGCCTAGGGGAGACACAGGAGAAAGTGGGTGGTTGACATGGGCTCTACCTGCTCTCCTCCCAACGTTCGTTCCCCCAGCACCTTCTCCCCACACTAACACCTTCTCTCCCCACACTGGCTCCTTCTCTTTTCCCGCGCAATACCCTAACACCGTCTTATCTCCCCAAAACATTCTCGTTCCTATACCACCTTGCTGTTCCCCCTTAACACCTTCTCAACCTTTATAACACCTTTTCGTCACCCCTAACTCATTTTCAGCCCCTCTAACACCTTATCGTCCCCCCACCCACTCTATAGAGAGAGAGGTAGGAAAAGGGTGGGTGAGGTGGGGGGAGGGGGGATCAATGGCGCTTCTAAAGGTCGTATCACCGATAATTCCCATGACTTTTGTGTCCGCCATGTGAGTCTGGCCAGGACTTCAAGAGTCTGACCTTTAAATATTGGTCGACAGACGACCGTGAGGCTACACTATGACTGGTGAGGCTGGTGTCTGTCTTGTGAGGGCAGGGGGAGGGGGGGGGAAGAGACAGCCAGCCACTCGTTTTCCAAGCCAGACAGCCAACATGACAGACAGAGAGTCAGCCGGTCAGAAAGACAGCCAGTCAGCCAGCAAACCAACCAGCCCGCCAGCCAGACAGCCAGCCAGTCAATCAGCCAGCCAGCCAGCCTCCTAATCAACTAGCATCATAGCCAGCCAGTGATTGAGCCTTTCCCTCTCTCCCTCTGTCTGTACTTTTATCTAATGATCCATTATTCCATCCATTCATTCACCTATGCTACTCTCCAAACATCTATCCATCTATACTTCTAGCCTTTCATCCCTAAGGTAGCCAGTTAGCTCTTATGTTACCCACCCGAACACCCACCCCTTTCATCTTTTCACTCATTCACCTATCCAGCTGTTGTTGTAGCCAGTCATCACTCGACTCATCTTTCCATCCAGCCATCATCTATCCTCCTGTCCTGCAACCCACACTACCACCTCCCCGTCCTATCCAAACTCACACTTAGCCACTTGCCTCTCTTTCCATTTCTCCTGTCATTTTTTACCACATGTGTATGATTTGTATTGAGAGAGAGAGAGAGAGAGAGAGAGAGAGAGAGAGAGAGAGAGAGAGAGAGAGAGAGAGAGAGAGAGAGAGAGAGAGAGAGAGAGAGAGACCACAAGCACACAACCTTCGTCCCTCGTGTCTGACGCCCAGTGCACGGGAGTAACAACAGAACCGTCGCCCTCAGCCCCACAATAAGCGTGAGGTACTACATCAGGAGTGCTGCCCCACGCCTCCAGTCAGCGTGATGTACTACATCAGGAGTGCTGCCCCACGCCTCCAGTCAGCGTGATGTACTACATCAGGAGTGCTGCCCCACGCCTCCAGTCAGCGTGAGGTACTACATCAGGATGCAGGAACACACACGTTCCTCCTGCAGGCCACAGTCTCTGTAGTTTTGGCCTCAAAGATGTTATACATGTTTTGTGTTTCTTGTAGTCTAGAATTGAGGAATTTTCGGTCCTTCCGGGTCTTAAGATGGCGCAAGGTGGAGTAACTGTCATGCTTGATCACGGTGATGGTGAGTGTTCGACAATGATACCGGCTGGTACTGATGTTAGTGATAGTGATGCTGCCGGTAGTGATGTGAGTGATAGTGATAATGGCTGTTACTGATGTGATAATGATGCGTCTGGCAGTCATATGAGTCTAATGCCACCACTAGCTAGACCACGCAATACTCGGTAAACTGCTCCGTCACATGATTATTGTATGGCCAGCAGCAACTCAAGGGTGGGCCATTTTGATACCTGCGTCTTTCCCTACACGTCGAAGCTTTGGAGCTCTCTACTTTCTCATGTCTTTCCCAATAACTATGATATGGCACATTTCAAAAGACAGGTTTTCTACTTTCTCAAAAATTCCTGAATACTTTTCCTTGCCTTTTCTTTTTCTGCGTCATAATTCTCTATATTTCAATTAAGGCCCGGCCTTGATGCGGGCTGGAACCTTCAACATAAAAAACAATATGTTTGTGTGTGTGTGTGTGTGTGTGTGTGTGTGTGTGTGTGTGTGTGTCAGAAGGGAGGGGACAAGAGGTGTGGATCATATAACCACAACCAAATGTATACCAAACAGTTTACATTTTCTTTTCCTCCACAGTTCGACAAAATATGCACCGAAGAAAAAGCGTGGCTGTTGAGTGTGGATTCCAGCCAAGACTTACCGTTCTACAGGAGGAGGTGGGGGGGGGGGGGGGGGGGGGGGGGGTTAGCATGCGGCTGCCAGATGTTGCCAATTCGCCACTGCCCACATCCAACAGGTAAACCTCCACAGTAGATATACAGTATATGTTTTCTCTTTATGCTTATTTTTTCACTCTGAGGAAATCCAGGCCAGCCGAATGACCAGCAGGTCAGGGTAAGTACTTGGTAATTACTTGGGATCTGTCGGTACCTTTGTCTGCAGGAGATGTACGCGTTTTTCTGGCCAGAGTATTGTTATTATCTTCAATATCTGCCTGCTGTCTGATCTGGGAGCTGCATATTAGTATTCTTCCTTGTGACTGTGCAGAATACACACACATACACACACACACACACACACACACACACACACGCACACACATTCGAGTTTCTAGTGACTTAGCAAACAGAAAACAAAAGACAAACAGTGCACATAGATAAGGAGTTGCTGTAGAGATAGAAACAATCTTAAAGGCGTCTAATGGTAAAGACGAATACTAGGTCACAATTGTGTTGGATTTCGTTACAGAAAACAGCAATAGTGGTTAATTAACCGGAATGATAAGTAAACACTGATATGAAGAGATGGAATGGAATCTTTCTGAGTATTGTCTGGTCAAACTAGTAACAGCGAGAATATGACTGGAATTGCCAGACGACGCCAGAAGTGTCCAGTGTGTCTGACTTATCTCCTCCAAGGATGAGAAGGTCTAAGTCACGACCTGGTCTGGTCCGATGGAACCTGGAAACCTGAGCAACCGGTACAGGTCATCTTCTCCCATGACCTGACCCTGAAGAAGTAGACAGCGTACCCCAGCATCTCTTGCTCATACCCAAGCATCTCTTGATCACACCCCAGCCTCTCTTGATCATACCCCAGCATCTCTTGATCATACCCCAACGTCTCTTGGTCATACCCCAACGTCTCTTGGTCATACCCCAGCATCTCTTGATCATACCCCAGCATCTCTTGATCATACCCCAGCATCTCTTGATCATACCCCAGCATATTTTTGATAGTGATAGTGAGGTAATGCTGCCTCTATTATTGTAAATATCATCATCATTTTTGCACTACTACGTACAACAATTGTTCCTGATATCACAGGTTAGGTTACAATTCTCCTATTATACAAGTACAGTATTATAGAGAGTAACTATTATAGTAGTGCAGGGAGTAACTATGATTATCAACAGTAATGTCAGATATCTGCGTATCTCTCCGACGTGACTGGCAGTGCTAATATCACTATTGTAAATATAGCTGTGTATTTCTAGTGGTCCAACAGTACAGACTGTTTGTTATAGAGATCATTCCTGTATCCATAAACATGTGAATTATCATCTCCAAAGCGCTCGGATCTTCGTGTTTCATTTTCCTTGTGGTCACCAGAATATTCCCGAGTGACGTGGTTTTTTGTGATTCATCAGCAACAGCTGTGTACCTCTGTGATTCTTGTAGTTACGTGACAGATGTAGGACATCTGTGTACCTTTGTGACTTGTAGTTACGTGACAGATGTAGTACAGCTGTGTACCTCTGTTATTCTTGTAGTTGCGTGACAGATGTGGTACAACTGTGTACTTCTGTGATTCTTGCAGTTACGTGACAGATGTGGTACAGCTGTGTACCTCCATTGATCATACAGTTATGTTTGTTGTGGATAATGTTATGTATTTTTAGTGTTGTTACAATACCGACACACCTTTAAATACCACACACTGGCTTAAGCTGAGCAAAGGAAGGAGTAGCATTACTCCTGAAGCAGGAGTTGTGGGAGTATGTGATAGAGTGTAAGAAACTCTAGATTGATATGGGTAAAACTGAAAGTGGATGGAGAGAGATGGGTGATTATTGGGGCCTATGCACCTGGGCATGAGAAGAAAGATCATGAGAGGCAAGTGTTTCGGGAGCAGCTGAGTGAGTGTGTTAGCAGTTTTGATCACGAGACCGGGTTATACTGATGGGTGATTTGAATGCAAAGGTGAGTAATTTGAGTAATGTGGCAGCTGAGGGAATAATTGGTGTACATGGGGTGTTCAGTGTTGTAAATGGAAATGGTGAAGAGCTTGTAGATTTGTGTGCTGAAAAAGAACTGGTGATTGGGAATACCTGGTTTAAAAAGAGATATATACATAAACATACGTATGTAAGTAGGAGAGATGGCCAGAGAGCGTTATTGGATTACGTGTTAATTGATAGGCGCGTGAAAGAGAGACTTTTGGATGCTAATGTGCTGAGAGGTGCAACTGGAGGGATGTTTGATCATTATCTTGTGGAGGCGAAGGTGAAGATTTGTAGAGGTTTTCAGAAAAGAAGAGAGAATGTTGGGGTGAAAAGAGTGGTGAGAGTAAGTGAGCTTGGGAAGGAGACTTATGTGAGGAAGTACCGGGAGAGACTGGGTGCAGAATGGAAAAAAGGTGAGAGCAAAGGACGTAGGGGGAGTGGGGGAGGAATGCAATGTATTCAGGGAAGCAGTGATGGCTTGCACAAAAGATGCTTGTGGCATGAGAAGCGCGGGAGGTGGGCAGATTAGAAAGGGTAGTGAGTGGTGGGATGAAAAAGTAAGATCATCAGTGAAAGAGAAGAGAGAGGCATTTGGACGATTTTTCAAGGAAATAGTGCAAATGACAGGGAAATGTATAAAAGAAAGAGGCAGGAGGTCAAGAGAAAGGTGCAAAAGGCGAAAAAGAGGGCAAATGAGAGGTGGGATGACAGAGTATCATTAAAGTTTAGGTAGAAAAAAAAGATGTTTTAGAAGGAGGTAAATAAAGTGCGTAAGACAAGAGAGAAAATGGGAACATCTGTGAAGGGGACTAATGGGGAGTTAATAACAAGTAGTGGTGATGTGAGAAGGAGACGTAGTGAGTATTTTGAAGGTTGTTGAATGTGTTAGATGGTAGAATGGCAGATATAGGATGTTTTGGTCGAGGTGGTGTGCGAAGTGAGAAGGTCAGGGAGAATGATTTGGTAAACAGAGAGGAGGTAGTGAAAACTTTGCGGAAGATGAAAGACGGCAAGGCGGCGGGTTTGGATGGTGTTGCAGTGGAATTTATCAAAAAAGGGGGTGTCTGTGTTGTTGACTGGTTGGTGAAGATATTCAATGGATGTATGGCTCTTGGTGAAGTACCTGAGGATTAGCGGAATGCATGCATAGTGCCATTGTACAAAGGCAAAGGGGATAAAGGTGTGTTCAAATTATAGAGGTATAAGTTTGTTGAGTATTCCTGGGAAATTATATGGGAGGATATTGAATGAGAGGGTGAAGGCATGTACAGAACATCAGATTGGGGAAGAGCATTGTGGTTTCAGAAGTGGTAGATGTGTGGATCAGGTGTTTGCTTTGAAGAATGTATGTGAGAAATACTTAGAAAAAGAAACAAATTTGTATGTAGTATTTATGAATCTGGAGAAGACATATGATAGAGTTGATAGAGATACTCTGTGGAAGGTATTAAGAGTATATGGTGTGGGAGGCAAGTTGGTAGAAGAAGTGAAAAGTTTATCGAGGATGTAAGGCATGTGTACTAGTATGAAGAGAGGAAAGTGAATAGTTCTCAATGAATGTCGGTTTGCGACAGAGATGCGTGATGTTTACATGGTTGTTTAATTTGCTTATGGATGGGGTTGTTAGGGAGTTGAATGCAAGAGTTTTTGAGAGAGGGGCAAGTATGCAGTCTGTTGTGGATGAGAGGGCTTGGGAAGTAAGTCAGATGTTGTTCGCTGATGATACATCGCTGGTGGCTGATTCGGGTGAGAAATTGCAGAAGCTGGTGACTGAGTTTGGTAAAGAGTGTGAAAGAAGAAAGCTGAGAGTAAATGTGAAGAAGAGCAAGGTTATTAGGTACAGTAGGGTTGAGGGACAAGTCAACTGGGAGGTAAGTTTGAATTGAGAAAAACTGGAGTAAGTGAAGTGTTTTAGATATCTGGGAGTGGATTTGGCAACGGATGGAGCCATGGAAGCGGAAGTGAGTCACAGGGTGGGAGAGGGGGCAAAAGTTGTGGGAGCGTTGAAAAAGTGTGGAAGGCGAGGACATTATCTCGGAAAGCAAAAATGGGTATGTTTGAGGAAATAGTGGTTCCAACAACGTTATATGGTTGCGAGGCGTGGGCTATAGATAGAATTGTGCGCAGGAGGGTGGCTGTGTTGGAAATGAGATGTTTGAGGACAATATGTGGTGTGAGGTGGTTTGATCAAGTAAGTAATGAAAGGGTAAGAGAGATGTGTGGTAATGAAAAGAGTGTGGTTGAGAGAGCAGAAGAGGGTGTTTTGGAATGGTTTGGTCACATGGAGAGAATGAATGAAAGATTGACAAAGAGGATATATGTGTCACAGGTTGAGGGAACGAGGAGAAATGGGAGACCAAATTGGAGGTGGAAAGATGGAGTGAAAAACATTTTGAGCGAACGGGGCCTGAGCATGCAGGAGAGTGAAAGGCGTGCAAGGAATAGAGTGAACTGGAACGATGTGGTATACCGGGGTCGACGTGCTGTCAATGGATAGAACCAGGCATGCGATGAGCCTGGGGTAGGCCATAGAAAGTTTTGTGGGACCTGGATGTGGAAAGGGAGCTGTGGTTTCAGCGCAATATACATGATAGGTAGAGACTGAGTGTGAATGAATGTGGCCTTTGTTATCTTTTCCTGGCGCTACCTCACGCGCATGCGAGGGGTGGGGGTTGTCATTTTATGTGTGGCGGGGTGGCGACGGGAATGAATAAAGGCAGCAGGTATGAATTATGTACATGTGTATATATGTATATGTCTGTGTATGTATATATATGCATACGTTGAAATGTATAGGTATGTATATGTGCGTGTGAGGACGTGTATGTATATACATGTGTATGTGGTTGGGTTGGGCCATTCTTTCGTCTGTTTCCTTGCGCTACCTCGCTAACGCGGGAGACAGCGACAAAGTATAATAAATAAGATATATATATATATATATATATATATATATATATATATATATATATATATATTTCCCTCGAGACTCACGGAAGTTAAACCAACTGGAGTTTCCCTTCCTAACATAAACAAGAAGAAAGTCTGTGGTTTAAACTTAATCGCCGTTTCCCGCGTTAGAGAGTTAGCGCCAGAAACAGACGAGGAAAGACCGCATCCGCTCACATCCATTTTCTCGCTATAATGTGTAATACACCAAACCTCAACCTCCCTGTGTACATCCAGGCCCCACAAAACTTTCCATGGTTTACCGCTTCACATGCCCTGGTTCAGTCCATTGGAAGCACGTCGACCCATGTATACCACATCGCTCCAGTTCACTTTATTCCTTGCACGCCTTTCATCCTCCTGCATGTTCAGGCCCTGATCGCTCAAAATCTTTTTCACTCCATCCTTCCACCTCCAATTTGGTCTCCCACTTCTCGTTCCCTCCACCTCTGACACATATATCCTCTTTGTCAATCTTTCCTCACTCATTCTCTCCATGTGACCAAACCATTTCAAAACACCCTCTTCTGCTCTCTCAACCACACTCTTTTTATTACCACACATCTCTCTTACCTTTTCATCACTCACTCCATCAAACCACGTCACACCTCACATTGTGGCAACACACAAATAATTAGCATCTACGGTTAAGAGTGGCTGTAGCCCAGTTTGCCTGTAGAGGTAGAATGTTTGATGTATATTTAAGGGGAAAATATTGTGAAGAATGTAGAAAGTGAAGCCGCCTCCTGGATACCGGCTTCCAGTGATAAACCATACCATCTTCACAGACGTTTCTTCTTGTTTATTTTAGGAAGAGAAACTTCAGTTGGCGTAATTCTTGTAAGTCTCGAGGGAAATATCAGTTGTCCATGTACCAGCATGGAAAGTACTTAGACTTAAAATTGCACGGACAGAGGGAAGTGAACACATATCATAATTCGTTGCAAGAAAAAAATCTTGGGTATATGATATTTAGGACTGAGGATGGACTACCAGTCGGTCTGTGGTCATACAAGATACAAACACACATCTCAAAGATACAGAAGAGACGGAACCGAGAAACACAAGGATCAGGTATGGCCACATAGTGGGGTTGGCCGAGGGAGGAGAGGGTCCTTAATTTCTTGTGGTACTGAGAGGGAAAGTTAGGCCGCCACCCATTCAACACACACACACACACACACACACACACACACACACACACACACACACGCACACACGCACACACACACACACACACACACACGCACACACACACACACAGCGTGAGGAAAGTCACCTCTAGCGAGGTTGTATCATCGTCAAGTGAGGGAGCAGAGTCCGGGCTCTTGTCAAAGAACTCCTCCCCTCATAGGAATCCGTCCTGTCCCTGCTACTAAATGTAGTGCAGCTTTAGGTAGTGGGGGATGGGGAGAGAGAGAGAGAGAGAGAGAGAGAGAGAGAGAGAGAGAGAGAGAGAGAGAGAGAGAGAGAGAGAGAGAGAGAGAGAGAGACAGAGGAGGTGTTGTTGGTGAGAGATGGAGGTTGGAATGTTGGTCATGGTGCCAACCATCCAGCTCGCAACCCCCACCACACTCATACATTTCCCTCATTCCTCACGACCCTCACCACGCTCATATATCTCCATCCCTTATGACCCTCACTAGACTCATACATTTCTCTAACACTTTACGGCCATCACCATACGTACATATACATCTCTATCACAACTCTCACCAAACTCATATATCGCCTCATCCCTCACGACTCTCACTAGGCTCATAAATCCCCCTTCATGCTTCACGACACTTACCTCACGCATACATCATCCATACCCCTGGCAACACTCCCGACACTCATACATCCTCCTCACCCGTCACATTTCTTCTACATCACCCTAACTCCTCACGAGCTAGATGGGATTGGCAGAGCGCTAGGAGGAACTAAAACAGGGCTAGGACATAGGCATAAGGAGCTAGGATGGGGCTAAGATATAGCTTGATATCCTCGACCTACACAAGCAGCCAACCAGAGTCCCAGTCGACCATCTGCAATAGCCAACATCGCTCAACATAATATCTTGCTCACCAATACTGCTTACAATTGGGCCACCTGGTGGGCATGACAGGAACTAAACTATGGTCAGTCAGCCCATTCTTATTATGTCACGAAACTTGATCAAAAGAAAAATAGATGTACAGGAGAGGAGATTGGCTAGTCCAATACACAGCATCCTAGCTCTAAACTTCAGCTTTGGTTACTGCACATCTCTACACCTGTCCACCTCACATACCAGCGAACAACACATGCCACGCAGACACAGAGCAATTTCACCCAAACATTCCCCCCACAGGACACAAACCTCATAAAACAAGGACACAGTCGGCCAGACCTCAGGTATTAGCTATATAGATGACAGAATAAATCCAATCCCAAAACACGACCATTATCAATGTAATTATTGACAACACAAACGGTTAACCAGGACTCCTTCCTTCCTTGACACGATGAACCACAACCACATCAGCATCCAACTCTGGCAAGATCTAAAGAAAATTCAATAGTTTTCTACCATCTTTTTTCCCTACACCCAAAGCACTTCTGACCCAAGCCATCATCACACACCCAAAGTCGTCAAAAATACGAGAAATTTAGCCACAAATCAACCCGATCCCTGAGCAGGTCACTGACGGCAGACTTGACCTATGTGCTCCACACACCTCTGATCCGGTCCTTCACTCTCGTTGGTATCAAACCCTGATAACATATCGAAAACTTCCACACAAATTACTTCCAAGAGTAGTACCCGTGTGCTCAATGGTCGTATGGTCATATTCAATGGTCGCATGTTGTGTTCAATGGCCGTATGGTCGAGTTCAAGGGTCGTATCGTCTGTTTAGGGGTCACACTGGCAGACATTTTCAACCAGTTTTGATAATAAAATCCCACACACCTGGAACTCTGTCAACATAACACCCATCCAACCTCTTTGGCTACCTGTGTCACAAGAATGTTAGCCCAAGTCTCACACACTCACCCACACTACATTTAGTGAACATCACCACTCTACTACCTCACTGCATGCAAGCGTTACACAACACACCCATCTGCAGGTATAGTCCTGTGACACACACATACACACATATATATATATATATATATATATATATATATATATATATATATATATATATATATATATATATATACATATATATATATATATTTTTTTCTTTTTTTTTTTTTTTTTTACAAAAGAAGGAACAGATGGGGCCAGGTGAGGATATTCCAAAAAAGGCCCAGTCCTCTGTTCTTAACGCTACCTCGCTAACGCGGGAAATGGCGAATAGTTTAAAAGAAAGAAAGATTATATATATATAATTCTTGGAGATGTCATGTGGTATCAATGGTTGTATGAGTGTCATTATGATCATGAAGTAATTCATTCAATAAAATTGGAAAGTAAGGCCGTGAACTCTACATATACCATCAGGCTCTGTAAGAAATAGGAAAAGATTTTGTCATCCCATTTATATAATAGTTTATATCCTCCGTCTATCTATCTATCTGTCTATCTACCTACCTTGCTCTTGTCAGCCATCACCACCACAATAATAACCCCTCCCACGCCAGGAGGAGAGACAGGAATTTGTGGGTTGCACAAGAGAGCAACTTTCCCTCTCTCGTTGGTATGGAAAGTCTGGGGTGAAAACATTGCTCCGCCGAGAGAGAGAGAGAGAGAGAGAGAGAGAGAGAGAGAGAGAGAGAGAGAGAGAGAGAGAGAGAGTCGACCAACTAGTACCTACCACGAGATTTTACCAATGACGCAAAACTATCCTGTGGCGTTCACCACACTCGAAGCTTACTGAACGACACAGTAGTGTTGCTCTCCACCAGCAGCTGCCTATGTGTGTGTGTGTGTGTGTGTGTGTGTGTGTGTGTGTTTCATCTGGGTATTCCGTTCCTTTTGTATTTGTCAAGGTTTCTTTTCAGGTTTGGTCGTATTCACTCGCAGGGTTTTCATGAAATTTGGCAGAACATTAAAGAGTCCGTATTTCGTGTTGTGTTGTATATTTTTGTTTCGTGTTTTTCTTAATGTACCTTTTTTGATATGCGAAATTGTTAGACGTATTACGTATAATTCAAATACCTCGCTTGCTTTCTGATGATCATATATCTTTCCCTTCCTCTGTTTAAGCCATATAGTTCAACTTCTTTTCACTTTTCATTGTTGTCTTTATGCTTCACTTCCCCCGGTGCTTCCTGTACTTTGAATGATCTCCGACCTGTTCATTTTATCTTGCATGACAGTTGACCGTACGATACAGATGGTTTCCATTATACATATATATCAAATCTTTTCATCATCACCTTTACATTTCTCGATGTGAAAGTTCTAATTACCATTCCTCTCATTTCCTGACTTACTCATGGCATATTTTCTTCCTTATAACACTTCGCATTCCAGCCTTCCACTGTTCGTGTTGGCCAAGTGTCGTCCAGCCTCCCTTACTCACTCACTCTCGCTCATTCACTCACTCACTCACTCACTCGCTCACTCACTCAGTCTCTCCCACCGGCCCGCTGCCCCCGTGGTGGTCACGCGGTCGTTATGTTCTTGGTCGTTACTCGGCTTTGGTTGTTCAAGTTTTTGTACAGCTGAATTACGTCGTCCCCGTACACACATAGGAATATCTTGATCACGCGCCAAATGGTGATCCTTTCCAATATATATATTGTCTCCATGGTTGTTTAATTTGTTTATGGATGGGGTTGTAAGGGAGGTAAATGCAAGAGTCCTGGAAAGAGGGGCAAGTATGAAGTCTGTTGGGGATGAGAGAGCTTGGGAAGTGAGTCAGTTGTTGTTCGCTGATGATACAGCGCTGGTGGCTGATTCATGTGAGAAACTGCAGAAGCTGGTGACTGAGTTTGGTAAAGTGTGTGGAAGAAGAAAGTTGAGAGTAAATGTGAATAAGAGCAAGGTTATTAGGTACAGTAGGGGTGAGGGTCAAGTCAATTGGGAGGTGAGTTTGAATGGAGAAAAACTGGAGGAAGTGAAGTGTTTTAGATATCTGGGAGTGGATCTGTCAGCGGATGGAACCATGGAAGCGGAAGTGGATCATAGGGTGGGGGCGGGGGCGAAAATTTTGGGAGCCTTGAAAAATGTGTGGAAGTCGAGAACATTATCTCGGAAAGCAAAAATGGGTATGTTTGAGGGAATAGTGGTTCCAACAATGTTGTATGGTTGCGAGGCGTGGGCTATGGATAGAGATGTGCGCAGGAGGATGGATGTGCTGGAAATGAGATGTTTGAGGACAATGTGTGGTGTGAGGTGGTTTGATCGAGTAAGTAACGTAAGGGTAAGAGAGATGTGTGGAAATAAAAAGAGCGTGGTTGAGAGAGCAGAAGAGGGTGTTTTGAAATGGTTTGGGCACATGGAGAGAATGAGTGAGGAGAGATTGACCAAGAGGATATATGTGTCGGAGGTGGAGGGAACGAGGAGAAGAGGGAGACCAAATTGGAGGTGGAAAGATGGAGTGAAAAAGATTTTGTGTGATCGGGGCCTGAACATGCAGGAGGGTGAAAGGAGGGCAAGGAATAGAGTGAATTGGAGTCATGTGGTATACAGGGGTTGACGTGCTGTCAGTGGATTGAATCAAGGCATGTGAAGCGTCTGGGGTAAACCATGGAAAGCTGTGTAGGTATGTATATTTGCGTGTGTGGACGTGTGTATGTACATGTGTATGGGGGGGGGGGGTTGGGCCATTTCTTTCGTCTGTTTCCTTGCGCTACCTCGCAAACGCGGGAGACAGCGACAAAGTATAAAAAAAAAAAAAAAAATATATATATATATATATATATATATATATATATATATATATATATACGTGTGTGTGTGTGTGTGTGTGTGTGTGTGTGTGTCATAATCATTTCCACTCTCTTATTCCATGAGAGGACCAAATATTGTCAGCAGCTGCCCCGTTCTGATGACTATGTAAGCTGTTGCTAAGTTACTACTGTCTTGCCTTCGTGTCAACCTCGTCAGTTCACCTTGTGATATTGTTATGTCTTCACGGAAAATTGTTGGTGTTTGGTTTGGTCCCGGCGCTGAGTTATCTCTGATTAGGCCTTGCTGTTATTATGTTATTTTCTAATACTTCACTGTATGTGACGACATTCACCTTAAACATCTTGTTAATTAATCTTTTATATTCTGAATACTGGGCATTGTTGATCAGTATTGATCTTTAAGCATCAAACATATGTGCTTGAGTCATTCGCGTATTTCTCACGGACATAATATTGCCCAGTCAAAACTTTCATTTTTGTTCTATGCTTTGCCTTACACGCGAGGAGAATAACGCTAGTGGAGTTTTCAGTGTTATTAGTCACTTTTCTTTCGGTCATCTTTTTTCTTCGAAATTCTGTAAAGATTCTGTCAGAGTTTCTTATTTCTTCTTCAAACTCTCGTATCCTTGTATGAACAATTAATGTGCTTGTTTCCCCATCCTCTTCTACTCATCTTTATGATCTATCGTCCTTGCATTGATCTATATGGTAGAGATTGTTCACCTGTTTGTTGTCATCTTCCATAAGTACTATTATCTCGGTATTTATATCCTTCACTCTATATTCCTATTCATAAATACTATCAATTCATTAAATGTCTCGTCTACTCTGGGGAACAATACATTCAGATCTCACGCAGCTCAGTTTGCGATGCTCTGCCTGCCATAATATTTACTGTGTTTACAGTTGGGACGGTCACGGTCCACATCTCTGATGACTGGTCTGTAGCTTTTGTTGTCCAGGTTTGCTGTGTACATGGCAGAGGAAGGAGAGAGAGAGAGAGAGAGAGAGAGAGAGAGAGAGAGAGAGAGAGAGAGAGAGAGAGAGAGAGAGAGAGAGAGAGAGGCGTGTATCACACCAGTGGGGAACAGCAGGCCCTGTGGCACTAAATGACAAGAATTACCTGTAGCATCACACTGGACATTGCTGACACCCCTGTGGCACTAGTCACCAGAGGACCCACCATCACCTGTGGTAAACATTACACTGAACATGGCTGGCACCCAAGGCATGAAAGGTTCTTGACAAAGCTACACTCGCTTGGTTTCTGGATTAACATTTTCTGCCTCCTTGGCGACTATCTTCACGAACGTGTTCTCAAGAGTTGTGGTTCATGGGATAGTATCTAACATCTAGCCAATGTATGTTGGTCTGCTTCAAGGTACTATTCTGGGTCGTCTGTTCTAGAATATTCACTATAATGACCAAATCGTGATCCCTGAAGCCTACGCCACCGCTGATCTCTACATCCTGACCTTCTGTAAAGAGGAGATGCCATCTGTGAAGCAAACCATCCATCAACGCCCTCAAGACATAACTTCCTGGTGTGTAATATTCGCACCTGGGAAAACATACCTGGTGGTATTCTCACGGCACAAAGGTCTGACATTTGAGCCTGATTGACCGAAGCATGAGTTTTTTTTTTTTTCTTTTTCAGAGCAGTGATCGTATGGACATCCTGGTTAAATCTGGCTCATATATGACCATGAGGGACACGATCAAAGGTTAACAGGTACAGTAACAAGGAAGATAAGTGCTTTAAGGATAACATTGCATATCTTAGGAAGCAAAAAGCTACAAAACCCCTTATGACGCGTAACTCCACTCCCGTCTGGAATATTACCCTGCCCTAGCTTGATTATCTCTCCTCGGACCTAAGTCTGTTGGCTTAAGGAAAGGACGAATTAAGGCATATCCTCTCCTTATGTACCAAGTCAGGACCTACCATGGTAGTGACGTCCAGGGCATCGTAAGACGTCTCGGGCCTGACAGTCATGCAAAAGGTTTATGTCCTTCAACAGGCAACCTCAGCCTGGCAATACGATCCTGGAGAGCACAAGTTTACCAGCAACCTTTCGTCCAATGTCTCATTCACATTTACAATATATCTACGCAACAGATGATCATAAAAGAAAAAGAATTTGGTCCTTAGAACAGATAAAGTTACTACACCGCAGCGTATTTCACCAAGGTCCTAGCCATAACTTGTTTAACTTGTAGGAACACAATCTGTGGAGAAATCTTCTCGGTACAATAGCCATACAAGCAATAGTTCCGGACTTTCAAAAGCAAAACAGTTTGTGATTATCACGTCCTCATATCTGTGTCGCAGGCAGGTTATCAGGGTAGCTTTAGATGAAGTACGATTAAAGGACACTGCTTGCGAGAGAGTAAAGGATGGGGACGTCTGCTGCTTTCTCTGCTGTGTGTGTAGATAACTAGTGAGAGAGAGAGAGAGAGAGAGAGAGAGAGAGAGAGAGAGAGAGAGAGAGAGAGAGAGAGAGAGAGAGAGGTGGGAGGAGTAACAGTTCAGCTTGCACCAACAGAGTGTGAGGAGGTCTGGGTCAACCAGCAATGAGCGTGCACGAGTCTGTATTGGGGTTACGTCATACAGAGGGGAGAGGGGAATATGGGCTGGTTGTTAGTATACGGGGAAGGGTTACAGGGAGGGTGCTGCATGACAGGAAGGAGCAGGAGGAGGGGTGGTGGAGAAGTTACTTGGGGAAAAGTGAGGCTGCTAATGACGTAGCGAAGCCGCCATTCCTCATATCATTAGGCTTTGGAACGTATATGTTTCACTACCTGACGAGACCTTGTGTGAAGCAATTCGAAGTAACGAGTCTTAACTGAGAGAATATTACAACACACATACCATTTTCTTTTTTCTCTATTGTCGTCAACACGGAAGACATCACAGGCTTCGTAATTAATCATTATTAGAGCAGGTAACGTAAGAGTAACTTCTGAGACATACCTAGTATTGAGGCTTCACATGAGACATTGTTGAGGGTTCACTCGATGTCGTCTCAGCTGGAGAGTGAGTCTGCTGCGACCAACTGTTGACACATTACGAGGAGTGTGTAGCACCTCACACAACGATGCTGGGGGGAAGAGAGAGTTTTAGAGAGAGAGAGAGAGAGAGAGAGAGAGAGAGAGAGAGAGAGAGAGAGAGAGAGAGAGAGAGAGAGAGAATTACAACACACGGGCACGTATACACATATCACGTGACCCCAGCCTGCCTACACACCGCTTTGGAAACTATGATCCACCAACAAGTTACACAGCTTTAGTTTACCTGCAGCCATGGCGTCCCAGGAAACTGGTGTGGTGAAAGTCGACTGTTCGTGGAAGCCAGAGATGGAGGGAGGGCTGCTCTCCCTCTACTGAGACAACGAAATCTGGGGAGTCATTTACCCTTGGTGCCAAGCCAGTGTCAGGGTTCGGTACCATTCTCGATCCGGTGTGATTAGTCAATCCGGGTTGCATGTGTGTGTCCGGATCTTCGTAAAGGGATCCAGTACTTTGCGTTCAGGTAATAGAACCCGGATAGGATATTGAAAAACCCTTCCCTGGGAGTCAGATTTCCTATGTAACCCAAATTTAGATTCCGGTTTAATGGCTGCGCAACGGGACACCTGATTGTCAGGAGAAATGCTTTCCTTGTCGCCATCTTGACCGCTCGGAGCTGACGCATTGCGGACCTTCACACAACCCGTGGCTGCGTCGAGTGGCGGGGGTTGCGGACGGTACACGCCCGCATGACACGAGTCATTCCTCCCTGCAGCAGGGCGGGTGCATGACCATCATGCACGAGAAAACACTAGAAATACCAGTCAGGGAGTTGACAGAAATGATTGATGACCTGGTGAAGGGATGTGCCTGCGACATGTGCTGGTACTCCAACATCTCCTTCATTATGAATCACATCAGCGTCCAGGGATGCTGACGATACATAACTGCTCGTTAAGACAAACACATTAATACGTCAGGTAGAAAAGATATCATCTTGCTGCTCCAGGTTCTTGGCTGGATGTTGATGGTGGTGGTGGTGAGGAAGGTGGTGGTGGTGGTGAGGAAGGTGGTGGTGGTGGTGAGGAAGGTGGTGGTGGTGGTGAGGAAGGTGGTGGTGGTGGTGAGGAAGGTGGTGGTGGTGGTGAGGAAGGTGGTGGTGGTGGTGAGGAAGGTGGTGGTGGTGGTGGTGAGGAAGGTGGTGGTAGTGTTGGTGATGTGGTTATGGGTAGGGGAGTGCGTCTTGGGGAGGAAGTGGGGAGTTGGTGCTAAGTTATGGAGGTGGGAGAAGGCAGGTGAGACGAGGATGGGATGAGCAGGGGGGAGGGGGAGGTAAAGGGTGAGAGGAGGAAGGGAAGATGAAGAGGTGAGACGAAGGAGGAGAACGAAGACACTGTGATACGAGGAAATGTATATGGGAGGGAGGGAGGGAGGGGGAGTGGATAACGATGGACGAAAGAGCAGGAGAGGTATTCATATACCTTATGGTGGTGGTAGTGGGAGGAGAAGGTGGGGCGGGAGGCCAGTGGGAGGAGGAGATGGTGTGTGAGGCCAGTGGGAGGAGAAGGTGGGGTGGGAGGCCAGTGGGAGGAGGAGGTGGTGTGGGAGGCCAGTGGGAGGAGGAGGTGGTGTGGGAGGCCAGTGGGAGGAGGAGGTGGTGTGGGAGGCCAGTGGGAGGAGGAGGTGGTGTGGGAGGCCAGTGGGAGGAGGAGGTGGTGTGGGAGGCCAGTGGGAGGAGAAGGTGGGGTGGGAGGCCAGTGGGAGGAGGAGGTGGTGTGGGAGGCCAGTGGGAGGAGGAGGTGGTGTGGGAGGCCAGTGGGAGGAGGAGGTGGTGTGGGAGGCCAGTGGGAGGAGGAGGTGGTGTGGGAGGCCAGTGAGAGACGAAGAGTTCAACAGTCGGCATAACGCCTCGAGCGAGGACGACCTGCTTGATAACCGACACACACTGTGTAAACACACCTCACATGCGCATGATGACGTTATGGCCGACACACACTGTGTAAACACACCTCACATGCGCATGATGACGTTATGGCCGACACACACTGTGTAAACACACCTCACATGCGCATGATGACGTTATGGCCGACACACACTGTGTAAACACACCTCACATGCGCATGATGACGTTATGGCCGACACACACTGTGTAAACACACCTCACATGCGCATGATGACGTTATGGCCGACACACACTGTGTAAACACACCTCACATGCGCATGATGACGTTATGGCCGACACACACTGTGTAAACACACCTCACATGCGCATGATGACGTTATGGCCGACACACACTGTGTAAACACACCTCACATGCGCATGATGACGTTATGGCCGACACACACTGTGTAAACACACCTCACATGCGCATGATGACGTTATGGCCGACACACACTGTGTAAACACACCTCACATGCGCATGATGACGTTATGGCCGACACACACTGTGTAAACACACCTCACATGCGCATGATGACGTTATGGCCGACACACACTGTGTAAACACACCTCACATGCGCATGATGACGTTATGGCCGACACACACTGTGTAAACACACCTCACATGCGCATGATGACGTTATGGCCGACACACACTGTGTAAACACACCTCACATGCGCATGATGACGTTATGGCCGACACACACTGTGTAAACACACCTCACATGCGCATGATGACGTTATGGCCGACACACACTGTGTAAACACACCTCACATGCGCATGATGACGTTATGGCCGACACACACTGTGTAAACACACCTCACATGCGCATGATGACGTTATGGCCGACACACACTGTGTAAACACACCTCACATGCGCATGATGACGTTATGGCCGACACACACTGTGTAAACACACCTCACATGCGCATGATGACGTTATGGCCGACACACACTGTGTAAACACACCTCACATGCGCATGATGACGTTATGGCCGACACACACTGTGTAAACACACCTCACATGCGCATGATGACGTTATGGCCGACACACACTGTGTAAACACACCTCACATGCGCATGATGACGTTATGGCCGACACACACTGTGTAAACACACCTCACATGCGCATGATGACGTTATGGCCGACACACACTGTGTAAACACACCTCACATGCGCATGATGACGTTATGGCCGACACACACTGTGTAAACACACCTCACATGCGCATGATGACGTTATGGCCGACACACACTGTGTAAACACACCTCACATGCGCATGATGACGTTATGGCCGACACACACTGTGTAAACACACCTCACATGCGCATGATGACGTTATGGCCGACACACACTGTGTAAACACACCTCACATGCGCATGATGACGTTATGGCCGACACACACTGTGTAAACACACCTCACATGCGCATGATGACGTTATGGCCGACACACACTGTGTAAACACACCTCACATGCGCATGATGACGTTATGGCCGACACACACTGTGTAAACACACCTCACATGCGCATGATGACGTTATGGCCGACACACACTGTGTAAACACACCTCACATGCGCATGATGACGTTATGGCCGACACACACTGTGTAAACACACCTCACATGCGCATGATGACGTTATGGCCGACACACACTGTGTAAACACACCTCACATGCGCATGATGACGTTATGGCCGACACACACTGTGTAAACACACCTCACATGCGCATGATGACGTTATGGCCGACACACACTGTGTAAACACACCTCACATGCGCATGATGACGTTATGGCCGACACACACTGTGTAAACACACCTCACATGCGCATGATGACGTTATGGCCGACACACACTGTGTAAACACACCTCACATGCGCATGATGACGTTATGGCCGACACACACTGTGTAAACACACCTCACATGCGCATGATGACGTTATGGCCGACACACACTGTGTAAACACACCTCACATGCGCATGATGACGTTATGGCCGACACACACTGTGTAAACACACCTCACATGCGCATGATGACGTTATGGCCGACACACACTGTGTAAACACACCTCACATGCGCATGTTGACGTTATGGCCGACACACACTGTGTAAACACACCTCACATGCGCATGTTGACGTTATGGCCGACACACACTGAGGAAACACGTGAAAAATACTTATGAAGACGTTATGGTCTATACACTCATCATGAGTCAGGACAGGCCAGCCCGTGGTCGGATCCACATGGGTACAAATCCTGGTTGCGGCAGTTGGCCCACACCCAGCGCAGGTGTTCATCATCCTCTCGGGGCTGGTCGATAAGTGGGTACTTGGCTTAGGCTGGTATGTGTGTCCGTGTCTGATTATATTCATAAGGCTAATGACACGGTACTTCTACACAAGGTTAATCATACTGTTGGCTGTGGTGGTGATCCTCTACCACAGCAGCAGTGCAAAGGGCCTCATTATTATCTTGCCATATCTGGTCATATATGCAAATCATATCTAATGTGATCAGCGGTAGAGAATGAAAAAGAAAAAGTACACCATCTTGCCGATAATGAAACTTAGCTTTCACACATGTGCTGTTTTGCCCAGATGATTGGATCAGTCACATGATTGTGTGGAACAGGGACGATCATCACCAGGATGGCCATGATCATCAATGATGATCATCACCAGGATGGCCATGGTCATCAATGATGATCATCACCAGGATGGCCATGATCATCAATGATGATCATCACCAGGATGGCCATGATCATCAATGATGATCATCACCAGGATGACCATGATCATCAATGATGATCATCACCAGGATGACCATGATCATCAATGATGATCATCACCAGGATGACCATGATCATCAATGATGATCATCACCAGGATGGCCATGGTCAACAATGATGATCATCACCAGGATGGCCACAGACGTCAACAATAATCATCAATAGGATGAACACAGACATCAACAGTAATCAACAGAACAACAAAAGAATGAAAACAAGAATATGATGAACATCGGTAACAACAAACAAACACAAATATTACAATATCAACAGAAAGCAAAACAACACAAGAGATGACTACAAGCATATACGATTATCCGACAAGTGTGTCAACGTCGAACATGGGATGTGAACACTGGGTGAAGTAGGTTCTGTCAACACAGAGGCTGAGGTGATGATCATTACATGGATAACTATGGCCATGAGCGGCCGGACCCTCATTACTGCGGCTCCACCGAACACGCCGCCTCGTGGTCATGTATGTGCGAGCGTGGGTTTAACATGCCACATTTTCAAGACGTTTTAGTAACACTGATGGTTCATACAGGGTTAGGTTATGGCCGACGCGCAGTGAAGGATTCACACCGCACGGGTATACGATGACGTTATAGCCGACATGTATGTACATATCACTGGGAGGGAAAACAGTAGCAGGGTTGGAGAAGCACATCACCCGGTAGCGTGTGGATGATGGCAGACTGCAGGTGCCACATACTCCCCTCCAGCAGCGGTGCATAACAAGGGCGTTGACAGCGCCGTGAACTGCGCCATCATCTATTGTACGTGCGCAAAGCCAGGCCGTCACCCACCGTTGCTTACGTCTGTGCTCACTACTTGTGCATTAAGGAGAGTCTTATATGTGCTATCATACTTCTCTAAACCTTGATTACGTGTGTGTGTGTGTGTGTATGTACTTGGTTTGCATATGACTGCGTGTACATATACGTTTAGATACATATTCATTCATGAATTGTACATATACGGCCATAGCCTTGCATTGCTCATAGCTGCTAATAAGCAGTTGACCCCACCTGCATATTCTTGTCTTCTCCAGAACCATGCACTGCGGCACAAGCTCCTGTCGTCAACACACACTAGTAATCATACCACGTAATTATACACATACATGGTGTTCTCTCCTGACGGTCGTCTGCCATACAAGGTGCTTCTTGTGTTGTATTACTCGCTCACTTTCTGCCCTAGGAAGTCCCTTGTATCTTTATAGGGCTCTTGCTGCACTCAGGAAGCTGGCCACGTCCACCGGTCGAGGCTACAGGTCGTAAGGTCTTTTAATGTTGTGTCTGTATGCAGAGAGTGTAGGGCAATTGAGTAGTAAGTGCTCGGTCCTGCATTTATGTACTGTATATATGTATATATACATGTACGATATATATATATATATTTTTTTTTTTTTTTTTTTTTTTATACTTTGTCGCTGTCTCCCGCGTTTGCGAGGTAGCGCAAGGAAACAGACGAAAGAAATGGCCCAACCCCCCCCATACACATGTACATACACACGTCCACACACGCAAATATACATACCTACACAGCTTTCCATGGTTTACCCCAGACGCTTCACATGCCTTGATTCAATCCACTGACAGCACGTCAACCCCTGTATACCACATCGCTCCAATTCACTCTATTCCTTGCCCTCCTTTCACCCTCCTGCATGTTCAGGCCCCGATCACACAAAATCCTTTTCACTCCATCTTTCCACCTCCAATTTGGTCTCCCTCTTCTCCTCGTTCCCTCCACCTCCGACACATATATCCTCTTGGTCAATCTTTCCTCACTCATTCTCTCCATGTGCCCAAACCACTTCAAAACACCCTCTTCTGCTCTCTCAACCACGCTCTTTTTATTTCCACACATCTCTCTTACCCTTACGTTACTTACTCGATCAAACCACCTCACACCACACATTGTCCTCAAACATCTCATTTCCAGCACATCCATCCTCCTACGCACAACTCTATCCATAGCCCACGCCTCGCAACCATACAACATTGTTGGAACTACTATTCCTTCAAACATACCCATTTTTGCTTTCCGGGATAATGTTCTCGACTTCCACACATTTTTCAAGGCTCCCAAAATTTTCGCCCCCTCCCCCACCCTATGATCCACTTCCGCTTCCATGGTTCCATCCGCTGACAGATCCACTCCCAGATATCTAAAACACTTCACTTCCTCCAGCCTCTCACCATTCAAACTCACCTCCCAATTGACTTGACCCTCAACCCTACTGTACCTAATAACCTTGCTCTTATTGACATTTACTCTTAACTTTCTTCTTCCACACACTTTACCAAACTCCGTCACCAGCTTCTGCAGTTTCTCACATGAATCCGCCACCAGCGCTGTATCATCAGCGAACAACAACTGACTCACTTCCCAAGCTCTCTCATCCCCAACAGACTTCATACTTGCCCCTCTTTCCAAAACTCTTGCATTCACCTCCCTAACAACCCCATCCATAAACAAATTAAACAACCATGGAGACATCACACACCCCTGCCGCAAACCTACATTCACTGAGAACCAATCACTTTCCTCTCTTCCTACACGTACACATGCCTTACATCCTCGATAAAAACTTTTCACTGCTTCTAACAACTTTCCTCCCACACCATATATTCTTAATACCTTCCACAGAGCATCTCTATCAACTCTATCATATGCCTTCTCCATATATATATATATATATATATATATCATACAAACCTCCAACAGCCAGGATCGAACCCGGGCCCCCTGTGCAACAGGCAGGAGCGCTACCGCTAAGCTATGATCGCCCCTATAGGAAAATGACCTGGATTTATTTACATTACTTTCAAGTGTGTGTGTGTGTGTGTGTGTGTGTGTGTGTGCTTATCTGCTTACCTGTCATTCATATCACCTCAGCCACCGCTCGTCTTGCCAAAACTGTCTTCTCATTCACCGAGTCATCCGCTGTGCCTTTACCCAGTCTCACATGAGCCTATTCTTCGTGCGCACTGCCCATCGTGTAGTACGATCCGTCACTTGTAGCGCAGACAAAAACCAGATCACTCAGAGAAGTGATAAGCACCGAAGTAGCACGAACACCGATGAAAAGTGAGATTCTGAACGAATAGTCTCGAAACGACAATATAAGCTTCGGGAGTAAAAGGTTTTAAAACTACGAGGAAAAACTCTCGGGCGTGTTTACGGCAGCACATTGGCAAGAAAATGCTTGGCGCATCTCTTATTCAAGCAGGAAAGCGAAAGTTTTGTATGACGAGAGCTTTTACCTGGCCAGATGTGCTGGCGAAGGAAACTGTTTCCCCTGCGCGCGCAGGACTTGTTAAGTGTAAACATGAGAGGCAAACCACTCCCTCCAGCTTGCATGCAAATGGGCGAAAAAACGATAAAATCAGCTGATTTCGTGTTTCATATCAAATTTTGGTTTATAGTTGAACTGATAAACGGAAAAGGATGACAAAGATATAAATATGTCAGCAGGAACAGAACTTGATAAGAGAACTTGATGAAAAACAAGCATAAAGATAGAAAAGACCATCCATATTAACTATCATGATGGTGTCTATCAGATGGAAAGCTGAGAAAAGCAGAAGAGTACGAGGTGGAAAATAAAGAAGGCAAACAGGAAGATAGAGAGACAAGCAGTGTAGGTAGATAAGATGATAGTCAAAGGCTTAGAGGGAGATGGGCAGACAGATACACAAACAGACCGGCCGGCCATGGTGGCTGACTGATAGATGGAGCCAGTCAAGACAACGAGACGTCCAGTATCACCACCATCTATCTTCCAAACCCTAACACTTTCCCTCCTTCTAACCCCCTCTGTCTACCCCCAGCCAACCTATACACCCCCCCCCCCCGACCCTCCTATTACCGTAAATCATTTCAAGTATACCTGGAGCACAAGACGTAGAGCCAGAAACAGACAATGAACAGTTAAACTGACGTAGCATTCAGTTCTACGAGGCACTTAGATATCTGGAAAAAACAAAAACAGATGAAATCCATATAAGTCATGTTGGCCCTCATGACCTCTGTCTTAGAATATTGTTATGAAGTAAACCTAGAATTAACATTTTTGGGTCACTGAAATATTCAGATTGGCACACGGAAGAAAACTACTGAAGATCTGGAAACACGCGAATGTAATGCCAATTTTCAAGGAAGAAGTCAGAGAACGCGCCTCAAGTCATCTACCTAACTACCCTCATCTCGGCTCTAGTTGAAACGTAAGATAAAAATCATGTCACGAGAGTGTCAAATGTTTAGATGATAACAACATAACAACCGAAAAATTGGCATGCGTATCATAATAAAAGATAATACTTAATCATGATAATTGGCATGATTATCATAATAAAAGATCATGATAATTGGCATGATTATCATAATAAAAGATAAAACTCAATCATGATGATAATATGAATGTTAGTAGAGGATTATTCAGTGTAGACAACCTCATCTTACATATATTTCACGGTGACTTGTGCAAGAGTGTTGATGACCTGACCCAGCCTGAGTAGTAGGGTCAGGTTTGTTACCTGAGTGGTCCACGTAGGATCCCAAACTACCCTCACTACCTGCTTCAGTAACACGTCATCCTGGTAACATCTGCTGGTGCTTCTCGACATTTTCTTCCATCTGTGATTTGTTACGTTTTACTTCTGAACATGTGTTGAAATACACGAAAGCGCTAAAGTTAATTTTTCTTCTTTGATTTTCCTTCGTGGTCTACAAGTTTATATATATATATATATATATATATATATATATATATATATATATATATATATATATATATATATATATATATATATATATATGTATATATATATATATATATGTATATAAGAATATAGTATGTTTGGTCAGTCATTATAGAAGTACAGAAAGACAAAGACCTTCGGAAATGTCTTGAAATATTCCAAACATTTCTCATCTGATTTATTTGATATAAAACGCAAGGACTCCATTCATAAGGCTCCTATAACTTCAAAGACGCATTATCTTTACAACGTGTGAGTCAGATCTCATCTAAGATAAGATGTTCAGTTCTGGTCATCACACTTTTTTCAGATATGAAGAAAAAATTAGAGCCCAAACAAAGACGAGCAACAAAACAAATTCCATCACTCGGGGAGAAAAAGTATTAGATATCTAGAAATGTTTTCTTTGGAAAAACAGAATCCGAATATATCTAACGAAAATATTCAGAACTATGAATAATTTTGGTAACGTACCCCACGCCATTTCATTCACGGTAGACAGAGATACAACGCCTTGGAATAAAGGTGAAGGATCATAAGGAAGGAAATGTGATTCAGAGTGAGCAAGCGGTTCTCAAGTCGTTCACTTGTACAGCAGAATATTGGAAGAAACTAACATATCCTGTCTCCATCTATAGTAGTGGGTAGCGAGGAGCCATCTGTTGTACTGTCCCGTCGCCATCTATGGTGGTGGGTGGAGAGGATCTGCTTTACTATCTTGTTTCCATGTATACAGTTTTCATCGTCCATCAGAAGAATCTCACGATAGACCAATAGTTTACCGTTAACTGGCTTCCCCATGTACTCCCATGTACCCGATGTACTCCCATGTACCCTATGTACTCCCATGTACCCTATGTACTTCTATGGGTCCCTATATACTCCCATGTAAACTCTGCTCTTTTCCTCTTCCACAGTGACTGGAGGTGTCATGTGTGAGTGAGTCGGTCACAGGCGCCGGAAACCTAATGAGAGAAATGTCCGCTGACGCCTCCATCAGGTGGTAATTACCCTGTATGACTGTGGGTTTCTCCCCAGCCTGTGTCTGAACACTCCCCCTCCCTGTCATGTAGTTTTCTTTTGTTCAGTAGTGATTACATACACGATTCACAGACCCCTTTATTTTGTACTCAGGCTATTAGCACATGTACTTTGTACACGCTGTACTCTTATGTATCTAACGCTTACTGAGTGGCCAGACAACTTGTATGCCGATGGTGAGTAGACAGACAACTTATACACGCTTAGTGAGTGTACAGATCACATCTACACTCATACTGAGTGTATAGACCACTTCTACACCCTTACTAAGTATAAAGACCCTTATTGAATGTACAGACAAGTGATGTCTGGCTACACCTTGCCTGGGGAGGCCTGGCAGTTATGGTGATCTTATTACCTTTGCCTGACATAGGTGCCACACGAAAAATGATACGTTATCGTGGTCTTCGTGTGTGTGTGTGTGTGTGTGTGTGTGTGTGTGTGTGTGTGTGTGTGTAAGTGTGTGTGTGTGTGTGTGTGTGTGTGTGTGTGTGTGTGTAAGTGTGTGTGTGTGTGTGTGTGTGATGATTATCAGGAAGGACCTACTTCTAAATGAGAAGGGCGGCAGTACAACCCAGAGCCCATGTGAAACTCGGACCTGACAAAAATGTTATGAAAAGTGGAACTCTAACATATGAATAGAAAAAGCAACTCACAGGCAAGAATAACACAATAGACAATACATACATAGATTATCTGTCAGCAGAACGCCATCTATTCAGGGTGACAACACACACACACACACACACACATACACACACAGACACACACACACACAAGTGAGAGCAGAATGCAGTAGCAGTAATTACCTTGCTCATTAGCTTAGCTTGTTCCCTTGGTGAAAGCAGTGATAGTAGGGGACGCATCATCTTAACAAAGGATCTGTGGCGTTGTGAGGTTCTGCAGGTGGTGTTGTATGGTTTCGGGGGGGGGGGGGGGGGGGGGGGGGGGGGTTAGGGCTGACGCCTGGGGAGAGTTGTTTTGGCTGACTGTGGTAAAGGAATTTCACGAGTTGTTTCTTGGTTATGTTACTTTTCATTCGAGAAAAATGGTAATGAGGGAATATCTCGCTTTCGAAAGAACACGCACATACGTACAAATAAAAGTACACACACACACACACACACACACACACAAGCAGGAGGTGTGACGCGGGATCTCATAATAGTCTCAGGTGGAGAACTGTTGTTAGCTCGTAGTTGAGTTGTAACTGATTGGAACACTAGGTGTTGGTCCCGGGTTCAGATCCTCGCGCCCAGTGATAGTTTGTTTCAGTCTATGTCTTCAGTATATACTAAGCACTCAGGAAATCGCCCTCGTTCACCGGGTGGGACCATAGGTCATAAAGTGTAGTGATGTTGTGTGTGTGTCTATGTGCAGATAGTATAGGGCAATTGAGTAATAAATATCTAGTGTCTTCTTTATGGCAGTTGTATCGTAGGCAAGACGGGTTTTGGGATATGCTGAAACGGTGTTTGGAGCGTCGCAGGGATGGATGATGTCCAGAGCGTGGACAGGTGCATGTGACTCGTGTTTGTCTGGGGAGTGTTGTTTCTGATGGGTGAGGTGGAGTTTAAGACGGAAGCAAAACACTTCAGTCTGACGTACACAAAACGGTTTTAGACGAAGGGCTTCGAACCCTGGGGTCATGAAGCCATCGTCATTTCTCCGACTGTCATAACATATTTGTTAATGTATGGTGTGAAGGTGTCATTAAGATTTTCTGTAGTGTCTGCTGTTCTCAGTAACCCAAATTTCCCCCATTTACTCTAGTTTTGTGGTTCTGATTAATAGTTATTTATTGATAGGCTGTTTTATTCTTGGGTTGGGTCTCAATAACCTCAGAAAATTCAAAATGGTTCGTTATGGATAAAAGGCTGAGAGCAGCGCTTGTTTAGACACTGAATTACTTCTTGTCTATTAGTATTTCTAAAGGCCACTGTTTACATCTTTGTGGGCCAGAAACATACTTTGTTCCTGTGAATTGTTGCCAGTGAAGGTGGTGTTATCATCTGATAAGTGACCCATTATATATTTGATTATCTCATTGTTTCCCTCCGTCGTATTTAAAGAATTCTATAAGATTTTTCTTCAGGTGAGATTGTCTTCTTTTTCGTAGATTTTTTCTTGGGTTTGATATATCTACGAAATTCTATTTGCATGTTTTATTATCCTATCTGTTGCCACCTGACTTCCATACCATGTAAGTCATGGATGGGGCAAGGCTGGGGAGGATGATGGCCGGGTTGGAAGAGGATGGAGTTGGGTTGGGGCTCGGATGGGGCTAGAATGGGTGGTAGGATGGGGCTTAGCGTGGAGCTCGGATGGGAAGGGGGGAGGAGGATTTAGCGCCAGCTGTGAGTGGCCCATCAACAGACAGCTTTCTCCTTACTTCGTTACCGAGGGAAAGTTCCGCTGCTGCTCATAGTGTGTGTGTGTGTGTGTGTGTGTGTGTGTGTGTGTATGTGTGTGTGTGTGTGTGTGTGTGTGTGTGTGTGTGTGTGTGTGTGTGTGTGTGTGCGTGTGTGTTTGAAATGATCCATTTGTAATCAACTTTTTGTCCTGTACGAAGAGGGAGCTATATACACGTGGGTTCCCTTTCTCTCTGACATCCTGTGCTATCACACAGCTTCGTAAACTTCCATATGTTGTCCGCAATTACGATTTCTTCACTGAGTTTCTTCCTCTGAGCCACCACTCTTATGGTATACAAGCACTTGTTTACATCTTCTTCAATCAATTTCTTGCTTAATTCTACATCCGGGTCTGTGGCTCTCCTGCCTTACAAATTTCGACGAACTGTTCGCTGTTAATTTCATCAGACAGGTTTAAAAACTTAATGATGTGATTAGGTCACCCTTTACTCCTCTCTCATCCATGGTGGGCAAATGGAACGCCCCCAACCTTCCAACTCTGTTCATTCTGGTACCAAATTTGTATGCCTCCTCTGGATCTTCTCTGTTATTTATTTGTTCTCCTGTAGGTGCAGTAACCAAACGTGAGAAGCATATACTGGCTTCATGTAGGACGTGAACAGCTTACTCAATATTTCCTTGACCATATACTTGAATGTTGCTTATCATTTGCCTGTTTGTCTCCTTTACTGTTCCCCTGATGTGGGAATCTGGCGACAGGCTAAGAACGATGTCACCTTTCAGGTCCCTCTCTCACACATCAGTCATGCTTTTCTTTACTTGCAAGATAATGGTCATATCTAAGCTTCCTTTCAGGGTATCTCATCCATGTTACTCCGCATTAATCGAGTTCTTACTTCCTTTATGACTTTGGCATCATCAGCAAACATATTCAAGTCGGCGCCCAATCCCTCTAGCAAGTCATTTTGATACATCAACAAGAACAAAGGTTCCATGAAAGAAGCCTTCGTCACACCGCTGGTTACCTCACCTCTCGTCGAGAATGTTTCTTTGACATGTGTCCTCTCTTGTGTCCTCCATGACATGATGCTGGCGCTGGAAATTTTCCTGTATACCCTCATAAACCTTGTCTCTCCAAGGGCTCTGTCTCCGCCAGAATCCAGATCTCCGCAGTTGGTCTCTTTGTTATCGAAATCCCTCATTATTACAGTGCTTTACTAGGTCAGGAAAACGTTCCTTCATTATCAATGTATACTCGCTCCGGCCCTTTGAATTTCTCTGGATAATTAACAACACCACAATGCACTTCTTTCCCACATTGCTGGAGTGAACCATCTACCAGTCAGTAGTTTCTGAAATATCTGCCAGTAGTGATTGAAATACTTATCAGCAGTATCTGAAATATCTATCAATAGTGTCCGAAATATCTACCGGTAGTATTTGAAATATCTACCAGTGGTATCTGAAATATCTACCAGTCGTATCTGAAATTTAAGACTTTACCTCACCAGTTGGGCTGATCCTTCTCCTTTGTCTGTTCTTTCCCGCCTTGATCCCACTAGAGAGCACGGGTGAGACCCTCTCTCTTAAGGAAACTTTGTCTCCACGATTTGATCAGATCAGATATACTTTCCCTGATTCGATCCATGAATTCCAGCTTTTTTATAGATTTACCACAAGTCATCTGCGTTCATATACATCACTTGGAGTCTGACGTTAATAGATAAATGAAAAGAGAAAACAGGGAGGTTTGATTTGAGCTCCCCAGATACACGTAGACGCAGCTCTTAAAGACAGATAAAGTAAAGGAGCAATACTTACAAGGGCTTGCAAGGTGTCCCTTCTCATGGACGGGCTTCACAAAAGCATGCTTGAAAGAAGAGAATATTTGGGTTTTTCGTCCTTTCTCTGCAGCTATGTGTGCTAATACACTCCCCCACTGCAGAAAAAAAGGAGTTAAAGTTCAATTAAATTTTTCAAAATAACCCTCAGAAAATACAAAATACACCTTTTCAACTACGAAGAATAAAGAAGAAGAAATATAATTTTGTTTATATGATGTGCAAATGTTTAGATCCTTGCACTGATAGTTAAACTGTTATGTCTAATGGCCCACATTACACATGTATATAAGGAAGAATATATAACATTACCACAACGAGTATGAACCAAAACAGAAAAAAGCTAGCACTAACTTCGTATACGGCCGGACCCATGTGGTGGCGAGGCATAGGATACGTTTGTGCAGGAATCTTCAGATATTCCCCTTGCTGTGTCTCTGTCCATATCACTACTGCAAGCTCTCAGGATATTTGCATTACTCTCTTCATCCCATTATATACGATCTATCGATCTACTGCGCCTCGTACAAACATACCTGAAGGACTGTAGATAGATAATAAAACAGTAAAGTATGATCGAGGTCGTCTTCTCTCACATGGATAGATGTATCACTGTCCGTGGCACTGGATAATGACAGCAGGAACCCAACCAGTGCACGTTTCAAAGCGCCAAGTTTAGAAAGCAAAGATGAGAGCCTTCTTAAAGGCAGACACCCTCAGGTCACGAAGGTATGCCATGTGGTTCATAGGTCTTGTCCACACGTGATGACTTTGCTCAAGGAAGATATGGGACAGGACGAACAGGCTGGATAGTGATGACTACAAGTAGAATCATCCAAGGAAATAAAATGACGAAGAGAGTGACTTTATGAGGTGGAGAGTTACCTGTGGATTGGTCAGATTGAGTAAAGAAGGGAAGGGTGAAGTAAAGAAGCTGTTAAAGAAGACTTTACTTATGGATCAGAGATTTATCACGAGAAGAAAAAGGTTCTAACAGCACACTTTTGTTTCATGAAAGCGTCCTTGACTTTATGAAGAACTACAATGATTCCTACCAGAGATGAAGGTGGAATGAGAGGCAGAACGAGAAGAGTTTCAGGACTTGATACACACTGAACCTGATACCATGAGCAACAGGGACAGACGATCAGACTCTGCGTGAGAGGATGAAGGTTTAGTATCGAAAATGATGCAAGACTCTATCCCATCAAAGACGACCTCCGCAATACGAACTTTACAGCTGTAGGTATCCCGGCCAACGAAGAATCAATGGTCCCAAGGAAAATCAATATAAAGCTGCGTAAGGCAGACCATTGAGGCCTCTCAGAGAACCAGAGTTGGCGTTGCGAAAGGTGATAAAGGTTCTCAGTGGCTGAGATAGGAATAGGGTCTAAAAACCTGTGCAAAAATCTTTGTTGAACAACAAACAGTCAACATGTGGTTCTCTCTCAATATGTGTAGGGAAGGAACCGAGGGAAAGTAAGCACTCTCTAAACCAGCAAATGACAGGCCCGTACGACCGTCCTCCGTCCATTTGCCCAGTTGCCTAGAGGCTACAACTACACACACACACACACACCTCCCCACTGTAGTGTACACACGCACGCTCGCATACATATCTCTCTCCTCACCACTCATCCAATCAGCGAACACAACTGGGGTGAAGTAGGCCTTCTCCCTGTTGCACTTCGGCAACAGACAGCAGGGCCGGGCGATGAAACAGTCATCACGTGATGCAAGGATCATCACGTGATACAAGGATCACCACGTGATACAAGGATCACCACGTGATACAAGGATCACCACGTGATACAAGGATCACCACGTGATGCAAGGATCACAATGCTTCTTGTTCACTGTCCTCAGTCTATATATTTCCCCGTAGTAATTCAACAACCAATGGAAAAGATTGGAAGTATTCTGTCAGAACTGTGTATTCACTTTTATGTTTAAACACAGAACTTTGTGATCACAGCTAAGAATCCACATACAAATGATATGTATACTTTAGAAACGTGTAATTACAAATAGGTATATATTCTGAAGTGTGTAGTCACTAATACATGTACACATTCAGAACTGTATATACATTACTATGCATACATTCAGAACTGTGTAATCACTGTTATCTATACATTCAGAACAGTAAATACTGCTATGTATACATACATTCAGAACTGTATATACATTACTATGCATACATACAGAACTGTGTAATCACTATTATCTATACATTCAGAACAGTAATTACTGCTATATATACATTCAGAACTGTATATACATGACGATGCATACATAAAGAACTGTGTAATCACTATCATCTATACATTCAGAACACCAATTATTGCTATATATACATTCAGAACTATGTGATAACTACTATGTATACACTTAGATCTGTGTAATCACTACTCTGCATATAAACAGAACTATTTTATCATTATTGAATATACATTCAGAACGGCGGTATCACTATCGTGTATACAAACTTGGGAACATTAAAAATGCATCAATATTTGACGTTTTAAAACGTGATTACTTTTTTATGTTGTTGGCTTCAGTCGCGGACCAAAGTCTGGGCCGTAATAGTGATACTGAGGTAGTTAATGAGAGTGAAGAAGAGGAAATGAGGATAAGTATCTGAGAGTGTGGGAGGACGTGGAAACAGAAGAAGGAGTCAAGCGGGGAGTGCTCAGCCTTCTCGAACGCTCAGACTGGGGTGTGTGAATGTGTGTGGATGTAACGAAAATGAGAAGAAAGGAGTGATAGGTAGTATGTTGTTTGAGGAAAGAAACCTAGATAATCTGGCTCTGAGTGAAACGAACCTCAAGGGTAAAGGGGAAGAATGGCTGAGAAACGTCTTGGTAGTAAAGTCAGTGGTTGGTGAGAGGACAAGAGCTAAGGAAGGAGTAGCACCACTGAAGCAGGAGCTGTGGAAGTGTGTGGTAAGGTGTAAGAAAGAATGATGTGGGTAAACCAGAGTGGATAGCGAGATGCTGTTGTTGTTGAGATTAAACCTTCCTGCAACTCAGGATGTGCGGGCCCTATGCCCTAGGGCGGCCCACCGGTGGTGACGGACCTAAGCACTGAGCCTAGGGGGTTGGGCTTGTTATCCTACCCGGTCCTCACGAAAGCCAGGCTCCCTCTAGGGATGGCGAGAGATGGATGTTTATTGGTGCTTATGCACCTGGCTATGGGAAGAAAGATCATGAGAGGCAAGTGTATTGGGGGCAGCAGAGTGAGTGTGTCAGCAGCTTTGGTGCACGAGACCTGGGATTAGTGATGGGTGATTTGAATGTGAAGGTGAGTAATGCGACAGTTCAGGGTATAATTGGTGTACATGGGGTATTCAGTACTATGAATGGAAATGGTGAAGAGTTTGTGGATTTGTATGCTGAAAAAAAAATGTTGTCTGGGAATACTTGGTTCAATAAGAGATATACATAAGCATACGTATGTGAGCAGGAGAAATAGTCGAAGAGCATTATTAGATTACGTGTTAATTGATAACCGTGTAAAATGGAGACTTTTGGATGTAAATGTGCTGAGAGGGGCAGCTGGAGGGATGTCTGATCACTATCTTGTGGAGGCGAAAGTGAAGATTTGTAGAGGTTTTCAAAGAATAAGAGAAAATTTGGGGAGAACATGCAGGATGGTGAAAGGCGTGCTTGGAATAGTGTGAACTGGAACGATATGGTGACGTGCCGTCAATGGACTGAACCAGGGCATGTGAAACGTCCAGGGTAAACCGTGGAAAGGTCTGTGGCACCTTGGAGAGCAAATGTGGGTATGTTTGAAGGAATAGTGGTTCCAACAACGTTATATAGTTGTGAGGCATGGGCGATAGATAGGGTTGTGTGAAGGAGAGTGGATGTGTTGGAAATGAGATGTTTTAGGACAATATGTGGTGTGAGGTGGTTTGATCAAGTAAGTAATGAAAGGGTAAGAGAGGTGTGTGGTAATAAAAAGAGTGTGGTTGAGAGAGCAAAAGAGAGTGCTTTGAAATGGTTTGGTCACATGGAGAGAATGAGTGAGGAAAGATTGACAAATAGGATATATGTGTCAGAGATGGAGGGAACGAGGAGAAGTGGGAGACCAAATAGGAGGTGAAAGGATGGAGTGAAAAAGATTTTGAGCGATCGGGGCCTGAACATGAAGGAGGGTGAAAGACGTGCAAGGAATAGAATGAATTGGAACGATATGGCATACCGGGGTCGACGTGGTGTCAATGGATTGAACCAGGGCATGTGGAGCATCTGGGGTAAACCATGGAAAGTTTTGTGGGGCCTGGTTGTGGAAAGGGAGGTGTGGTTTCGGTGCATTACACATGACTGCTAGAGACTGAATGTGAACGAATGTGGCCTTTGTTGTCTTTTCCTAGCGCTACCTCGCGTGCGTGCGGGGGGAGGGGGTTGTCATTTCATGTGTGGCGGGGTGGCGACGAAAATGAATAAGGGCAGACAGTATGAATTATGTACATGTGTATGTAAGTATATATCTGTGTGTGTATATATATATATATATATATATATATATATATATATCTTTTCTTTCTTTCATACTATTCGCCATTTCCCGCATTAGCGAGGTAGCGTTAAGAACAGAGGACTGGGCCTTTTAGGGAATATCCTCACCAGGCCCCCTTCTCTGTTCCTTCTTTTGGAAAATAAAAAAGAAAAAAAAATTGAGAGGGGAGGATTTCCAGCCCCCCGCTCCCTTCCCTTTTAGTCGCCTTCTACGACACGCAGGGAATACGTGGGAAGTATTCTTTCTCCCCTATCCCCAGGGATAATATATATATATATATATATGCAGGAGGGTGAAAGGAGGGCAAGAAATAGAGTGAATTGGAGTCATGTGGTATACAGGGGTTGACGTGCTGTCAGTGGATTGAAGCAAGGCATGTGAAGCGTCTGGGGTAAACCATGGAAAGCTGTGTAGGTATGTATATTTGCGTGTGTGGACGTGTGTATGTACATGTGTATGGGGGGGGGGGTTGGGCCATTTCTTTCGTCTGTTTCCTTGCGCTACCTCGCAAACGCGGGAGACAGCGACAAAGTATAAAAAAAAAAAAAAAAAATATATATATATATATATATATATATATATATATATATATATATATATATATATATATATATATATATATATATATATGTATACGTTGAAATGTATAGGTATGTATATGTGCGTGAGTGGACGTGTATGTATATACATTTGTACGTGGGTGGGTTGGGCCATTCTTTCGTCTATTTCCTTGCGCTACCTCGCTAACGCGGGAGACAGCGACAAAGCATAATAATGATTAAAAAGTACAATATATATATATATATATATATATATATATATATATATATATATATATATATATATATATATATATATATATATATATATATATGTGTGTGTGTGTGTGTGTGTGTGTGTGTGTGTGTGTGTGTGTGAATGATTTTTTTCTGGACTTATGTCGGGCGAGCGCTAAGGTTCAAAGGTCACTTTTCCACACCAATGGATTCCTTATTTAGGTCTGATGTGGAGATCTTTTGATTAACATACATGTGAGGTCATGTGTGAGGTCATGTGGGAGGTCGCCTAGACTGATCATAATGGAAGAACTACTTGACTCAAGCACTGATCCGTGATGCAATTCAATTAGATAACCCCAGGACTCCTTTAACGAAGCTCCGAGGCTTCCTACAATCAGTAGCAGAGTAAAGATGGGCTACTTTGGAGTGAGAAATTCCTTGATGGTATTGTACTTCTTTCCTTCCGCTGTTAATGAAACAAATCTCAATCCTTTCATTCCCAACATATTTACCGTCCGTGCTCTGTTATCTAAGCGCCATGCCTCGCATCCATACATCACCGTCGGCACTAATATACCATCAAACATACCCTTCTTTGCTCTAATGTATACTGACTGACCTCTCTTTCAACACATTTTTCAAAACCCACGAGGCCTTTGCCCCTTCACCCACCTTATGGCTCATTTCAGATCCCATGATTCCCTTCGTTGCCATGTCTACTTCCATGTATCTAGAACACTACACTTCCTCCAAGTTCTCTCCATTTAAACTCACACTCCAAATAACCTGTTTTTCTCCATTGCTAAACGTAATAATCTTTCTTTTTTCTCATTTACTCTAAACTTTCTCCTTTCACTGACCTTCTTTTACTCATAAACCATCTCCTGCAGTTTCCCACTCGAATCTGCCAAGAGCGCTGTGTCATCAGCAAACAATAATTGACTCACCTCCCTACCCCCTTCCCCCACAGCCTCGACAGATTGCATACCTGCCCCTCTCTGCAAAACCCTTGCATTTACCTCCCTCACCATCCCCCTCATAAACAGAGTAAACAACCATAGTGACATCATATACATCTGCCGCAGATCCATCTTTACCTGTAAATGATAATCCTCCTCTCTTTCTGCACACACACACACACACACACACACACACACACACACACACACACCTTACTCTTTTGATAAAAACTTCTCGTCAATTACAGTGGAGTTCCTCCCACGGAGTATATTCGTAACACTCTCCACAAAGCAGCTATGTCAGCCCTGTCATATGTTTTCTCCAAATCCATAAACGCTACATACAAATCCTTCTGTTTTTCTAGTCATTTCTCAAACAAATTCTGCAAAGCAAACACCTAATCCCTACATCCTCTACTCCTCCTGAAACCACAATGTTCCTCCCCAGTCTGATGCTCTGGGTATGTCACCACCCTCTGAATCACCACTCTCTCATACACCTTACCAGGCACGCACACTCAACAAACTCTAACCTCTGTAATTCGAAAATTTACTTTTGTCCCCCTGGCATTTATACGATTGAACTACAGAAGCATTCCGCCGGTCTTAAGGTACCTCACCATGAGCCATACACACAATGATAATCCATTCTAACAAGTCAACAACACAATCAAACTTTAAGAAATTCAACTGCAGTCACATCCTCTCCAGTTGTCTTGCAGCAGTTCGTCTTACGCAAGACTTATACCACCTCTTTTCTTCCCTTCTCACTAAATCACTTTCCTGATCTCTCATTTCACATACCTCCACAACTAAAACACACAGAACAATTTAAGAATGATCAACAATTGCGTTTCATACCAGTAGAAGCGATGTTAGTGTGAAATGAATCTTCCAAACGTTGGTGTCGCCATCTTGACCTCGGCAGATGGGGCCCCTGGCGGTGGTATGACGCACTATTAGTTGGCTCAGCGGCCGCCGGGGTTGACCTACATCTTCTGGTAGTGTAAAGGCACGTCGCCTCCTTGGTGGAAATGTCAAAGAAATTCGACATCCTTCTTGATCCTTTGCAAGAGCTGTGGAGTATAATGAACGAACTGAAGCGGTTATATACATATATATATATATATATATATATATATATATATATATATATATATATATATATATATATATATATATATATATAGAGAGAGAGAGAGAGAGAGAGAGAGAGAGAGAGAGAGAGAGAGAGAGAGAAGGTTGCGTTCTTGTCTGAATGTTTGGTCTAATGTCTCAAAGTCCCAGAACGACACCCAGCGTCTGTTGGCCATCTGTTTTAGAATGTTTCAGAATGTTGGGTTTCAGCTAACATGTGAAAAAATTGGTTTCGTTTAGGACGAAGCCAGAGTGTGGTCTACGGCTGTGGCATGGATATGTGCTATACCCTTGCCTGCTGGTGCTAGTAGACCATTATTCGGATTGAGCGGTTACAGCGCGTTACAGAGCGGCCCTTGCCAACCAGCCACCACCACTTTTTGTACAGATAAAAACAGGTGGGAGTTTAGCCTCGATAAACCGGATACTGAGGGAGTGGGTAGCCCCGATAAACCGGATGCCGAGCTCTCCCGGACCTATTTCACGATCAATCTCTCGTCTACGTTCCCGTATAGTGAAAGTTTCTCCAGAACGGACAACCTGCTCATATCAGAGAGAGGATTTTACAAGCGCGTGAGGCCAAGCGGAGCCGCTGTGTCCCGCCAAACGACGCGGAAACCGTTAAAAGTAAAAGTTGCCTTGCGTTATCGCACCTCCCTCCCTACCCCCCCCCCCAGCCTAAGGGGGGGATAAGGGATTAAAGGGAGGTTCCAAGGGAGACAGGGAGGTTCTAGGGAGAGGGCTTCAGGAGAACGGAAATTAAGGAGAGGTTCCAGGTGAGGAAGGGGAGTTATCGGGATGTTCCAGGGAGAAAGGGAGTTAAGGGGAGACGTAAAGGGTGGAAGGATATGGGGAGTGAAGGTTCGTGATAGAGGCCGGGAAAGTTGAGTCAGGGGGAGTAATGAGGGCGAAAAGTTGAGTCAGGGAGAGTAATGAGGATGAAAAATTGAGTTAGGGAGAGTGATGAGGGTGGAAAGTTGAGTCAGG